>NC_091846.1:76374484-76674560 GCF_037783145.1 Equus przewalskii
TAGCCTAAGGAAAGATGCTTATCCTTAAGGAAATGCCACTGTGGGGGAAGTTGCACCTTTGTCTTAAGGCTGTTTGTTCTTGTCTTTGGGACACAGCAAATGCGTAAAGCAGATATACAATGCATGCTCAATGGCCACAGCAGGCCCTTTTGGAAAAAGAAAGTCAGACTGAATTAGGTTTACACCAAAAGGCTTCCTCATATACTCCAATATCCTATTGCTTGCCATTTATTTGTCACTCTGAAAACCAAATTTTTGGTAACTCATTCAGTGGTAAAACTGTCCCTGAGCTATTTATATTTTTTACCCTATTCAATGTGGAAAAATAATAAATTTAGTAACATACAAGGTCCCAAATCTTCCAAATAGGGATTGCGGATCTGTATCTAAGAAAAATGACAGCACATTATATACAATAGCAGCTATAATAACAAGATTAAAGTAGCTCATCTCATGGTTTGGTCTGGGCTTGCTAGTCAAACTGGAATACTCTTGAGAAGTTCTGAGTTTTGATTTTTCTTAAAATGCAATGACAGTGGCAGAGAATCTCTGAGCTGGAAGGTATCGAAGAGATCCTCTCCTCCAATCCTCTTATTTTACACGTGGAGGCACTGAGATGCAGCCAATGCACCATATTCTCTGGAAGGAACTCTCACCTCCCATTTTATTATTCTCTTATTGCTTGTAGCTCTTGTTTAATGTCCATCTCCTCTGTGAAGCTATGAAGCTATAAGCACATCGAGGGGCAGGGACACTGTCAGTCAGGCTCGCTGCACCCTCCTGCCCATCCCAGGACCTCCCGTAGTGTCGAGGGAAAGAGTGAAGTGGTTCATCCAAGTGCATCTGGAAAACCTGAATTAGAATGCATGCCTTTACATTTAAATCCTATGTTGATTTAAAAGTAATGAAGCAAAAAACACGATTTGCAAAGTCACCAAGTTTCTTGTGTAACATATCTGTGGGACAAACAGTGCCTAAGTTAGGGTTAAAAAGAAATTAAGAATAGTAAAATAATAAACCCAGAGACCAAGAGGAAACTGTATTTCCAAGAGGAAATACATATTATACTACAATGTTTCCCAAAATATTGTAATGTTTTGGGAAAACATTGAAATCATACAAACTGAATTAATACTTTTTGAGCGCTTGCTATGGGCATGGAACTCTGCTGTCACTTGTGTGAACAAAGAGCAGAAAGAGACACGAGTCTTGTCCTCAAAGAACCTACAGTCTAAGTAGAGAGAGGGAAAAAAAAGTCATCATGAAATAGTAATGAGTAGAAGTGAAGTCTGGTAGAACTGGAGTGGTTGGAGAAAGTTTCTTGGAGAATGCGATTTTTGAGAGACTCTGATCTTGGTGGTTGCTTAAAGTTTAGATGTTTGAAGGAGGGAAAGGAGAAAACCCTGCATTTGGGCAGCAGCAGGAGGGAGCAGCTACACAGAAGTGGGAGAGCCTAAACATGGAGGTCTGTCTGAAAGGAGAGGAAAGCGCGGCGAGGAGCTGCCGAGCTTGTTTTAAGTAGATAAGATTATTGCGGATACTTCAAGGTCTAATCTGGAAGCAGAATGCAGCAGGAGCCGTTGTATATCCCT
Organism: Equus przewalskii; assembly: GCF_037783145.1. Lineage (NCBI taxonomy): Eukaryota > Metazoa > Chordata > Mammalia > Perissodactyla > Equidae > Equus > Equus przewalskii. The sequence continues at coordinate 76,376,077 of NC_091846.1, forward strand.
AAGAAGGAAATTTATATGCTACAAATCCTTTTTAGCAAAGATTAATCAGGGATATATATCTTTAGGATGGATTGAAGGGTGAGGATAAGAACTGGAAGAAAATACACCAATAAAAAACACCATGGTGAAATTTCAATGTTAGAAGAGTGAGCTGGGTTGGGATAGTTCCAGTAGGAAAAGGAACAAAAGAACAAACCCAAGAGTCATTTTTCATGAGAAAAGTGCATTAATGCATCAAATATTTATTGAGTCTTTGTTATGGGTAAGACAGCTGTGAATGAAGCAGACAAAATCTCTACCACTATGATGCCCATCTGTGTAGTGTGGGTGACCATAAACAATAAGATAAAGTTAAACATCTAGTATAGTAGATGAATCATTAATAAGGAAGGCCTCTTTAGGGAGGCAGGGAGTTAACCATATGGATATCTAGGGAGGAGCATTTCAGGGGAGTACAAAGCCTGGAGAGGGAGCATCCCAGCCTGTTGGAGGAACTAGCATGGTGGCAGCAGATGCCTCACTGGAAAGGGTGGAAGGAGAGGAGCCAGACCATGTAGGGGCTGGGAGCGTCATGGCAAGGACTCTGTGGTGCTTAGTAGTGTTGAAGCCGTTAGAGGATTTTGAGCTGGAGGGAAACCTCGTATCACTATGAGTTAACAGGATCGGCCTGGCTGCTGCGTTCTGAACTGACTGAAGGATTCTGGGGGGCAGAAGCAGGGGAACTGGTTAGGAGGCTCTAGTGGTAAGCTTGGCGAGAAATGGCGGTGATTGGACCAAAGTGGAACAAGAGTGTGGTAAGAAATAGTCAATTTTTGGATATATTTTTAGGATAGAACTGGCAGGAAATGCTGATGAACTAGGGATCGGATGTGTATTAATTTTCTGTTGCTGCCAAAGCAAATTACTACAAATTTGGTGGTTGAAATCAGCATACATGTACTATCTTATAGTTCCATGGGTCAGAAGTCCAGAATGGGTCCCACTGGGCTGAAATCAAGGTATCATCAGGGCTGCATTCCTTTTTGGAGGTTCTAGGGAAAGTCTGTTTTCTTGACTTTTCCAGCTTCTGGAGACCGTCTGCATTCCTTGACCCATAGCCCCCTTGTCCACCTGTAGTTGGCAATGGTAGATTGAGTCTCCGTCACATACTTCGAATTCCTCCTGTTTCCTTTTCTGTTTTTACATCTCTCTGTCCAAATCTTTGCCTTCCTCTTTGGCTTTCAGGGCCTCATGTGATTACATTGGGCTCCCCGGGTAATCCAGGATCATCTCCCTTAAAATAGTTCAGCTCATTAGCGACTTTAATTCCTTTTCCCCAGATGACATAACATTTTCACATATATAACACCAGGGGGCAAAATTATGGAACCCAAATCCTACCTGCCACAGGGAGTAAGAGATTGAAAGACAATATCAAGTTTGTTTTGGCCTGAACAATTTAAAGAATGAAATGGCATTTACTGAGTTTGGGATGCCTCTAGGAGGTCAGAATAAGAGAGAAGATGTTGGGCTGGCTGGAGATATAAATTTGAGATGCATGAGCATATAGATGGTAGTGAAAGCCCAAAGACTATATGATATCTCTTATGGAAGGAGTTTAGGTAAAGATCTAAGAACCCCATGGGGTCAGCCCAGTAGCATAATGGTTAAGTTCATGTGTTCCGCTTCGGAGGCCTGGGGTTTGCAGGTTCAGATCTCAGGTGTGGACATGCACACCGCTCATCATTCCATGTGTGGTGGCATCCCATATACAAAGTAGAAGACTGGAACAGATGTTAGCTCAGTGACAATCTTCCTCAAGCAAAAAGAGGAAGATTGGCAAGATTTTTGCTCAGAGCCAATCTTCCTCACCAAAAAAATAAATAAATAAAAAAAATAAGAAGTCCAAGGACTGAGTCCCAAGAAACTCTGATATTAATAATTCAGTGAAATGAGGTAAAACAACCAGGTGCAACAAACAAGCCCTGAGCTAACATCTGTGCCAATCTTCCTCTATTTTGTATGTGAGTCGCTGCCAAAGCATGGCTGACGAATGGTGTAGGTCCCCACCTGGAATCTGAACCTGTGAACCCCGGCTGCCAAACCGGAGCATGCCAAAACTTAACCACCATGCCATGGCGCCAGCCCAAGAGGTCTTTATAATGATGAGAGAAATAAGAGCATGAATATATGCTGAAAAAAATTACTCTTTTGAGAGGGAAAAACTGGTGGCACCCAAGTAAAGGAAGAAAATTGCCGCACAAGGTCCTTGGGCATGCAGCTGATGAGGCCTGGTGCCCGAGGGAGAGTGTGGTTTGGCTAAGACCATCTCAACCCTGTCTGTAGGGTAGGGTCATGGGGAGAGATTTTATCTTCCAATCCAACATCTAGTCCATACCCATAAAGATTTTGATTCAATCAGTCTGGACCGGGGCCAGGACAGTTTTCAAAGGTGCCTTGGATGTTGTGGTGCACAGAGAGGGCTGGAAACCTCCGATCCAGGGCAATGGGAGAAAAGATGTAGCTAAATGGAGATGTGATGATGGAGCTTATGGTGGCAGTTTTACTGCATCATATACTTGTTGATGAAGGAGCTATGGCAGCTAAGAGTGAGGAGGCAAGGAGGAATAAGAATAGGAGAATGAATGGACCCGAGAAGCACATTATGAAAAAAGGGGACTTATAACTGAAATTAGATATAAAAAATAAGAACTGAAGAAAAGGATGACATGTGACTCAAAGTTTTCAGAAATGGGTCGGCATGGTGTCTATACTCCTTTGTCCTTATTCTTAACTATTTGATTTCCTACCCTAAAATTCTCCTATAGTATTTATTTATTTAAAGATTGGCACTTGAGCTAACCTCTGTTGCCAATCTTCTTTTTTTTTTCCCTTCTTCTCCCCAAAGCCCCCCAGTACGTAGTTGTAGATCCTTTTGGCTCTGCTATATGGGATGCCGCCTCAGCATGGCCTGATAAGCGGCACTAGGTCAGCTCCCAGGATCCGAACCGGCGAAATCCTGGGCCGTCGAAGTGGAGTGTGCACCCTTGCCTACTCTGCCCAGGTCCGGCCCCTCCCATGGTATTTAGAGTACAGTTTATCCTCAGGTTGCCTTCACAGAAATTATTCCACACGTATACACAGATACCATTTTGACGGACTATAATATAATCTGATAAATAGGCATTCATATTTCTTGCCTAAAATTAAGATCCTTCATTAACCACCAGTACCTGGCAAGGACTCATTAACGTATATTTTTAAGTGGAGTAAATGAATGTGGATTACGTATAGAAGGTTGTTTATATGTGAATGTTGATATAAAGATGCTAAAATCTAAGGAAGCAGTCAGATTTGACTTTTCAATTCAAAGAAGCAAGGAGTAATTTTTGTTTTGTTTGAATAATCCATCATTAATTTTGAGCTGGTTTTTGTTGAAGACGTTATTTTTGTGTGTTTGTTTTTGAATGGAGAAAAAGAACTGGATAGTGAAGTTCCACATTTTGCTTGGTGTAATGACCAATATAAGGTATTCAAAGTGATAGGGACAACAGGAAGCAGGAAAAAACAATCACGAACACACATACACAGTATTTTGTGCTCCTGCTATGTGCAACAAACTGTAATACATCCTTTCTATGCACTATTTTGTTTACTCTTTGACAGAAATAACAGAAAAATTTTTAAAGATTCTTGGAGAAGAACATCCTCAGAAGGACAACTTATATAACTTTACTACTCCTCCAAAATAGTTTCTATTGCTAATGGAAGCAAGGATGATGTTCAATAACTAAGGTCAGCATTAGGATCAAAAGATGAAGAAATAGTTGAATTCCCCTTAAATTTCAACAAAAGAGTTTGAATTTCTAATCAATTATTACATTTTAAGTACATTATTGCAATGTAAAATTAAAATATTTGTCCACAGAGCGTGTCTTAGCTTGGGCTGCCATAAAAAAATACTATCAACTGGATAGCTTAAACAACAGACATTTGTGTCTCACAGTTCTGGAGGCTGAGAGGTCCAATATGGAGGTGCCAGCGAGTTCACTGTTTGGTGAGGACTCTTCTTGGCTTGTAGATGGCCACCTTCTCACTGTGTCCTCACGTGGCAGAGAGGGGAAGCTCTAGTCTCTGTGCCTTTTCTTATAAAAACACTAATCCCATCATGGAAGCTCCCCCCACATGATCTCATCTAAAGCTACTTATCTCCTAAAGGCCCTCAACTCTTACTACCACATTGAGGATTAGAGCTTCAATATATGAATTTGGGGCAGGGTTGGGGGGAGATACACACATTCGGCCCACAGCAGATGGTACACTTCTTCATTACTTGGAGTGACCCAAGTATGATGTAGTGGTTATATCCATTACTTCTTCTGTGTCTCTCATCTACCTTGGAAACTCTCACATGACTGCCAATAGACCTCATTGTATCAGAGGAAAACTATTAATTTCTTGCAAATTTAAGAAGTTAAATTGCATTGAGAAGGCAAGCAGTCTCTTTAGAGGTGTCATAACCTCTCTAGTGTGTTTTTCTTCTCCTGGAAATGTATCCAGGAAGAAGTTTTCATTTAGTCATGGTAGATAGTCCTATTTTCATTTATCTTTAAGCTATTCGAATAGTCAAATGTACACATTTATACAATTGACACAGTAAAAATATCGCCATAAGAACAAACCTTTCCATTTAAATTATTGTTTAAATCTTTGCAGATTGCATATTTGTATAAATAATTTCCTCTCTTATTTCCAAGTACTTCCTTTGGCTTACTGAGTATAAAGAATCAAATGCACTTTATCAAAGACCAACATGTTATTCACGCCAAGTTTTGTAGCATGTTGCTTAGAAGCAATTCAGGATTTTTGTTGAACTTCATAAATGTTGCATTTTGGTAAGTGCATTTTTCCTATCTTTGAGGCTTTATTGTTCTCTTCTGGGAGCTGGTGATATTTTAGTGTGCAACTTGTCATTCTAATATACTGCATCAGTCTAAACTGTGTTCAGCAATTCTTTTCCATCTAAAAAGGAAAATTTGTTCTAAATTTTCTTTTTGGGCTTTTAATTCAACTATCTTTGACTCATACCATGCAAAAGAAAAGCGAGAGGGTGAGAGACAGAAAGAGAAAGACAGAGTGGAAGAGTTAAAGCGAGAGAGAGAGGAAGTGTCTGTATGCAGAGAAAAGTTAAATGCGAATGCACTTCCTCTATTAGAATTGCTCTCCCAAATATCTGTCAGTTTTTACTAATTAGTCCACAATATGTTACAATATGTTCCTACTAAAAGTCACATAAATGGCAATGGAGTGACTTCCTTATGCTTTTATTATCTAGTGTTTTGCAGGCATACTCAGCCCTGGTGATGCTTTACATGACTTGAGTCAGTTAGTTCTCCTGATGACCATATATAATAGGTAGGATTTTCTCCCCAGTATAACCGTGAGAACATTGAGCCTTAGAAGAACTGTTTACTTTCCCGTGTCTACCTGCATGTGGAAACCATATTTTGTTCACCGCACTATACTGTCTCTCAAGTTGATTTCTTTTTTTTTTTAGCTACTTTATTGAGGTATGATTGACATGCAAACAGCTGTGCATATTTACTCTATACAACTTGAGGAGTTTGGAGATAAGTATATACCTGTGAAACCATCACCAGAATCAAGGCCATAAACTTACCCATCACCTCCAGAACTTTCCTCTCACTCCTTTAATTTTTTTTAATTAAAATTGTTTTTTCTTTTGTGGTAAGAACACTTATATCACCTCTCAAGCTGATTGATTTCTCGTGGTAAATGAGCTGCACCATCAACTCCACACGTTGGCTGGCCTCCGCTGCTGTGGGAAACTCTTTCTTCCCCTTGTCTAGTGGGCTCTCTGCTCACTGTCAAGGGAATGGCCAAAGGAGGGAACAGCTGTTCTCTATGTTCTGGCATTTTTCCTCCTTTTTCCCTGATCAGCCCTGCCCCCTTTTTTGTTACAATTTCAGAGAATTTATTTATTAATTTATTTGCCAAGTATTTGCTGAGGTCTTGTTTTGTTTCAGCCACACAAAGTGCTTTAAGCATAGTTGCAGACCCATAATGTCCAACTTCATTTATATCTCCATTTTAACCTAAAATTTGAAGTAGGCTCTTAGGAAAAAAGGAAAATATCAGTTACAACAATGTGAGACTCTCTTTCCTCTTCCTGCCTCTCAGAACCCTGGCCCCCAGTTTCTGCAGAGGACTAAGTTCTGAGGTCCAGGGTGTAAGGCTCTGACCCTAACACTCTTCTCTTTCTACCCATCCTCCCTGGAAGGCCTCACCTTTTCTCATTGCATCCACTTTGACCCACGCTAGATTCCCAAATCATTTTCAGACCTTTCTGCTGAACTCTGGACTCCATCTTTCTGATGGCTGATATTTCTAACTTGTCATGTTCAAAATTAAATATCTATCCCCATTTCCTCTCAAACCAAAATTTCCTCTTCTGTTCTCTATTTCAGTTAATGTCATCACCATTGCCCTGGGCTTCTGGCCCAGAAATCTTGATGTCATGTTGATTTAGGTGCAAATTTGTAAAGCCTTGATGGTTTCACCTCCTCTGAATAATTTACAGGAAGTATTAACTGTTGGTGTATTATACAGAACCCTCTAAGAATAAGCCTAGAATGCAGTGGATGCTCAATATGTATCGGATGATCCATTGATAGACTGAACATCTCCTCCCTTAGAAATTTATAAGTAAATCATTAGGACCAAGTTTTCACTCTCCTACCAACCCCCACCCCCAAACATGTAGCCTTGGGTCAGAGAATAAATTTCAGATATTCCTTGAGTGTTTTTAAATGAAACGTGAAATGAGACTGCCTGTTAACTTAGAGCTCATGAGCACCCCAGCCCACTCCTTGCATTCACTAGCTTGGCATAGAAGTGAAAATTGTGAAGTAGTTGGTTAGCACATAATTTATATTTCTTTTAATTTTTAAAATTTATTTTTATTTATTTTTCGTACCTAGAGCATAAAAAAGAAGCCAATTATAAATTTTCACTGCTGCCATTTAATTAATGCTGCCTATAAGAAGACGACCCATTTACTCCGGTACTGTTTCCCAGTGGCCGCTATGGACTTCTACTGAAAGCAGCCTCATTCTCTCTCCGTAACCTCTCCGTGACCAGCTGTGCAAATAGGCAGTTAGGTGACAATCAATAAGAGGATTTAAGCTGAACCCTATAGAAATTGAAACCAAGGCCCTGCCACCTTTAGAATGGTAGTCAAATTCACCGAGTAGGTACCCAGCTCTGGTTTCCTACATGCATGTATTATGAACAAATTTGGGTGTCATGTGTGTTAAGTGCTCCATGAGGGTAATTATTTCTACAACTCAAAATTAGGAGTATATACTTCACATAGAATGTAGGTAGACCCTCCCTAGAATAGTTGGATTCAACTAATGTGAGTATGTCCTGTATTAGATATTTGGGGTTGTAAAGCAAATATAGAGTGTCATACTGTCTTTAAGGAAGAAATAGGGAAAAAGAAAATTCCCAGTGAAAAGACACAGCAATATGCTGTTGTATGCACCTTTCATGTTCTAGAGTGACACCAGGCCTGGGCAAAGTGAGGGAAATGACAGCTGTATCAGATTCACCCCATCTTATTGACTTCTCAAAGATATGAGAACAGACACCTCAGGAAGCTAACCTGTGAATGACCCCATTCCTCTAACTTGGCAGAGGAGAGGAAGATGTGGGAAGATGTAGCTCCACTGAGGTATTTTCTGAGGCAGACACAGGAACACACTTGTAACAGACACACTTCTAAATCTTAGCGCAAAGGACGAGTTGTTCAGCTCCAGGCACGTGTCTGCATCAGAGCTCTGGAAGGCTAAATGTGTTCAGCCCCTGTACATGCTGAATCCAGCAACCCTGGGCAGTTTCGAATTTCACAGAGCTATGTTCACTGGCCTATGATGCTTTCAATTAATAGGAAACAGCTGCTAGGTAATAAAATGTGCCCATTTCGAAAGCATTTATAGAATCATAAAGAGCTGGGAATTAAGTCCATTTAAATTCTGAGGTATTCTGTATGAATTTCATGAGTGCCTTAATATTTCACCAATACCAAATTCATATTCCTGAGAAGTATTAATTATTTTAACTGCCTGCTACGTAGTCACAACTTTACCAGGTACTGTGAGAGTAACTGAAAAGAAGTAGAGAAAAAAGTGTGCTTCATAAGCATTTATAATCTCAATGGAAACACATACTGTCCTTTATAAAACAAACAAACTAGAACTGATCCATTTGAAAGGAATTGTAGTAGATATTCATTGGGGTGAGGTGGGGATGAGATGAATCTGAAACTCTGCTCTGTCTGTGGAAAGTTTCGGAGTTTTGTAGGTTGAGAGAAAGGGGCTTTTTGACTCTACCTTGTGTGCACAAACAGAGGTGGAGAAAAGCAGCTTCCCGACAGGAGAGCCTCATGACAGAAGCACCTCTGGGAGTTCACACCAAGGGTTCTACCTCTGCAGGTGGGATGATGAGTTCCATCCCTCTCCTCATATTCGGAGCCGTGCGCCCCCAACCAGGGCACTCTCTGTGCCTCACTTCCCTGTTTTGCAAATAAGGTTAAGAGGCAGAGGTGAATGTCTCTCATAAATGGCTGTGAGGATTAGTTAGATAATATATGCCAGGAACTGAAAATGACATCTGTCATGTATTACTACATATGTAATAAACGTTAGTTACTATTATGATTTGACAGGGAATTAAGAGAGAGTATTGGGGCGATAAAGAGTGGCTAACTAATGACCTCGATTGGCATGTAATTCAGAGTGGGTTTTAATACATAGGAATGAAAGCATAGCTTTAGGAATGTTTGGGGCAATTGTATTATAAATTACAATGAAATAGAGGGAAAAAAGATTGAAGATAGACACATAAGCTCAGGGCATTAACATAAACATGAGATAATGAGAAACAGAAATTGGATAGTACCTTTGGAAACAGATTGAAAGTGAAAAATTCACATTATTTACCTGACTGAGCAATTTTCATTCATTCTTTTCTGCTAAGACATTGCGTGTGTTTTATATATATGTGTGTGCATATATATATACACATATATATGTTATATATATATAGTATAATATACATAGTTTTATGTATATAGCATAGTATGTGCCAATCATCTCCCTAAACACTTTATGCATTGTCTCGTTTAATCCCCAAAATAATCCTATGAAGTACTATACTGGGTTAAATAGTGTCCCTCCAAAATTCCTGTCCACCCAGCACCTGTGAATATGACCTTATCTGGACCTAGAGTCTTTGCAGGTATAATCAAGTTAAGTTCATGTCATACTCAGTTAGGGTGAGACTTCCTCCAATGACTGGTGCCCTTATAAAAGAGGGAGAGAGTTGGACCCAGAAACACGGAGGGAAGACGGCCATGTGCACATGAAGGCAGAGACTGGAGTGATGCAGCTGCAAGCCAAGCAGCTCCAGGGATGGCCAGCAGCCCCAAGAAGCTAGAAGAGAGGCATTGAATGGCTCCTCCCCTCAATGCCTACAGAGCGAGCTTGGCCTCTCCGACACCCTGATTTCAGACTTCTGGCCTCCGGTACTGTGAGAGAATAAATTTCTATTGTTTTAAGGCCCCAGTTTGTAGGATTGTTCCAGCAAATGCAGGGACATACAAATACTGCCTCAGTTTTACAGATTAGCATACTAGGGTTTAAGGAGGTTAGACAAGTTGCTCCAGGTCAGAGTGCTAATAAGGGAGAGAGCTGGGATTCAAACCCACGTGTGTCTTTCCTTAGAGTCCAAGTTATTAACTGCTGCATTCTGTTCCCTCAATTTTCATGCCATACTAAGACTAGGGTGACCCTGCATTAGTCATGTGTTCCTGGTGTAAATGAGGAGGAGACTTCTAAATCCTCTTCCACTTCCAACGTTCTGTGACCCTGAAATGTTAGAGCCCGTTGCTCCATTCTCACTGTAACTGTCATTTGAGGCTGTTCAGACAGCAGCTTGAGAACACAGTTGAGACTAGCAGAGAGGAGGCTGTGAGCAGTGGAAAAGTTCAGACTCTGAGCCTCCTTTCCCTCCTTCTGATTCCTCCATTCTTGTTGGTGGCAATTTTGACACTCAAATTTCTGTCTGGTATATACGTTGCCATTTAGCAACTGTTTCTGAGGACATCTGCACACTGATCCCTCCATCACCGTATTCCAGGATGCAAATGGCCCTCCGGTCAGCCCAAAGCAGTGGTGTGTGGCGGTGCAAGAGGGTCCCTGAGCCAGGACTCATCTCCATGGGGCTCATTTCTGCCCTTAAGGGAAGTCCTGTCTGCTTATAGCATTCTGCAAGTCTACTGAGTGTGGAGAGCATAAGACTCTGCTCCCTCCTCCTCTCATTTTGTCCTGGCCCCTCCTTCCCTCCAGAGCCCCCTCCCCACCCCAGACCACAGCTCCCTTCCCTACAACCCCTCCCAGCAATTCCCTCCCTCATCTCTTCTGCAGCCCTGTGGTGGTAACATGCAGGCCTCCTGAGGAAAGATGCATTCTTTGAACAGTGGTTTTAATGAATGCGGAGTATTGGATTGTGTTGTTAGAAGACACTGGGAAAGCGTCTAGTCCAAAATCCTGAGTTTGGAACCTCCCTTCTAGATCTTTTTTTAAAGTGTTTTCAGAGAGAATCAATTTCTTCTTTACTTATGCTGAAGCCATTCTCCCTCTCTGGCAACTGTGGAGAAATGGCTCTCTCATTAATTCTGTGTTTGCAGCCTGCAGCTCACTCCCTGCCTCAGGCCGGATGCTTCCAGTGACCCCCAGCGGTACCCGGGGGAGAGGAAGAATTGATGGAAGTGCTCTGGGCTCTGGATATGTGTGTGGCGGGGGGAAGGTGTGGAGAGAGACATTTATTTTAAGAAACTGGCTCACGCAATTGTGGGATTGGCAAATTTGCAATCTGTGGGGCAGGCTGGTAGGCTGGAGATTCAGGTAAGAGTTAATGTTGGAGTCTTGAGTCCAAAATCTGCAGGCAGGAAACTCAGGCAGGGCTTCTCTGTTGCAGTCTTGAGGCAGAATTCCTTCTCCTGGAAACCTCAGCCTTTGTTCTTAAGGTGTCAACTGATTGGATGAGGCCCACTCACTCACATTGTGGAGGGTAATCTGCTTTACTCAAAGTCAATTGATTGAAAAGTTAATACATCTAAAAACTACCTTCTCAGCAATGTGTAGACTGGTGTTTGATCAAACAACTGGGCACAATGGCCTCATCATGTTAATGCATAAAATTAGCCATCACAGACTTTCCCAGGGTACTAGTGAGAGCTAGATTGATGGAGTGTTTACTGTGATCCAGGCACTGTTCTAAGTGCTTTAAATGGACTGACTTTAATCCTCGCTGTAGACCTCTGATCTCAGAACAAGTCTAAAATCAGGCTTAGATTCATTGAGCAACTTGCTCACAGTTTACACAGCTGGTTATGGTAGCCTCAGATTAAAACCCAGGTAATCTAGCTCCAGGGCCTGTTGACAAATAAAAACAAATCTGGACTGAACTAAGGAGACTCAATTCGAAAATACTATTGCAATAGGGAGAATGCTCTGACCTCAGGACCTGTGAGCATCTCAAAATAGGATGGAAAAGGCTTTTCTTTTATAGGATGGGGGAAACAGGGCTAGCAGGAGCTTTGTGGGAGGGGGGCCAGGGGCTTGGGTGAGCAGACAGCGTCATTGGTGGGTTGACAGGACATCTTTCTCTCTGCAGCCAGTTTATTTTTGGAATGAGCTGTCAGGGGAAGACGTTCAGCACCTTAGTGTTTGCTTAAACTTGAGGATGCGTCAGAGTCTGGGCCTGTGGGGAGGAGAGAAGGCGGAGTAGAGTTCGGTCAAGTCAAGTCAATGGCTAAGTAGTGAGTGATTGTGAGCGCTTGGTCACCGTGTGCTCTCAAGTCTAAGCTACCCTGGAGATCAGTACGAGTGTTTGGAATTAATCATTAACTGAAGAACAAATTATTTTTCCTGAGGATATTGTATGATGTTGTACATGAAAAGTCAGGACTTTTCATTTTTATTGCTGAAATCTGTGTTCATTTACTTCAACCTCCTCATCTCTAGCGTATGTTATTCTACTTCTCTTACTTTTTACAAATAGATTTTAATAGCACCTCATGAGTGATGAGATAAGCATATCAACCTTCAACACATTTCATTGATTCATTCACTCATTCATTCAAAATTAACGGTTCATTCTTTCAAGTTTACACAACAGTGGGCTAGGTATTGGGGATATTGAGAGGAGTAGAGCCTCGTCTCTGCAACCTGGCAGGAGGAGAGACAGCTACAGCAAACAAAGGCTGTGGGTATTTAAAGTCTATAGGAGAAGGTAGATGGGTGGCAGGGCCAGTGGGGTCAGAGAGGAGTGGGAGGAGCAGGGGACAAAGGAAATGGCTTCTCTTGGCTCTTCTGAGTCAGGAAACTAAGCTGAAGGTAAACTGATCAAAGACCTGAAGTCCTGGAAGAGAGTGTAATGTTCCAGAACTGCAGGCATTTGGCATGATTGGGGTTGGGGAGGTTAGCATGGGTCTGCAGAGACCTTAGCGGCTCTTCAAAGCTGGGAGTTGGAATATGAAAGAGGGGTTGTGGGTCTTACCCAACTGTGTTCAACTGTAGATGAGCACTCGCGACAGTTCTGAATTTCCATATTCCCAATGTGGACATTGCCACCCCTTTCCTCCTTGAGACAGTGACTTAAAGCTTTTTCTGGTCATCCAAAGGAATGGCAACATGGCGGCAAGAGCATAAAGGTAGAAACTAATCTTTTAGGTGTCATTCCTTACTTTTTAAAATCAGTCTTCTTATATGAATATAAGAAAAAGTATAGAAGCACTTTTAAAAAAGCACATTAAAGAAAATTTTTAAGCCAATAGTTTCCATATTTTAGGGAAGAGGAAGGCAGATGATGGGTTCTGATATGTACAATGAAATCTCGTCTCATAATTTTACAGTCTTACTCCTCTATGTCAACTTCTTCTCTGTACGATATTGCTCTTAGACCTGCTTTCTTTTGAGTAAGGTAAATGTCTAATAAGAATTATGGCAGAACCTGTAATTTCTAACTCTGCACACTCTCAAGTTATGATTAAATTGAAACTGAAAAAAACAAAAATTTTAGTTCACGGGGTTAATGCCGCAGCTAAGATCTCTGATCCATCAAATTTAAGCCAGTGCTGCTGCCGCTGGTATAAACCGAGAGTTTTCTGATTCATTGTGCTTGGGACAGTCTATGAAAAGAGAAAAAAAGTGACTTGTAATTTTCATGGGAAAAAGGCGGAATCTGTCAGAGGCCCAGACTCCTGCTTGTGCGCCAGTGCAGCCACACGACAATCTGTAGGTCATCTTTGTGTTTGACAGTATGACTATAGTGCACTCCAGAGCAAAATGCTTCATAGGGAAAATGTAGAATTACCATTCATAAGAGCGGAGAAGTTGTTTAGTGCGTGCAAGAAGGGACAGAACGAAATATATTATCAGAGTTTTTTCTGAGATTTTTCAGCACACAGACAATTTCTAGGAAAGAGACATTTATAAATGCTGTTTTGTACAGCAGTCCATTGATAAGAAGGTTCAAACTCGCCCACTAGACCCGCTCCCTCTGGCCTTGTCAAGATTGTCATTCCTCACGTTGTCCACTTCATTATCCACAACACAGGAAGATTTCCATGGAAGAAAAATGCTGTAATATTGTCCAAAGTAAAAAGAAAACAAACCAAAATGAAACTAAACCACCTCCTTTTCATTCCACAAAAAATCTCCTCAGAAGAGCTGTCTGTACTCATGGTCTCCTGTCTCTTTCCTCCGTTGTCTCTTTGAAGACACTCCCATCAGGCTTTCTCTCAATGATTCCACAAACCTGCTACCTGCTCTTGTCAGTGATCTCCTTGTTGCCAAGTTCTCAGGATGTTGCTTAGTCCCCATCAGTCGACTAGAAGCAGCATGTGACATCCTCAGTCATGTCTCCCTTCTCCAGTGACTCTCTTGACTTGGTTTCTGGACCTGTTCTCTCTCTTAGTTCTCTATGTACCTCGCTAGTCCCACCTTCTCAGTTTTCTTTGCAGGATATTCCTCAACTTTTCAAACTTTGAACACCTTAGTATCCCAAGACTTTAGACAATTCTAGGAAATAGACATTTGTAAATGCTGTTTTGTACAGCAGCCCATTGACAACAAGGTTCAAGTGCACACTAGACTCCCTCCCTCTGGCCTTCTCAAGATCGTCATTCTTCCAGTTGTGCACTTGACTATCATTGGGAGGTATCATTGGGAATTATTGGGAGAAAGCCTGATGGGAGTGTCTTCAAAGAGATGTTGGAGGAAAGAAACAGGAGACCATTCTCTATCTACCTTCACTCTCTACGAAACTGCATCCTGTGCCATGTGTATACTGAGAACCCCAATTTTTATTCCCAGCCAAGACCTTTTCCCTGGATGTCAGACTTTTCTACAGCATGTCCTTGTGGCATCATGTACAAGCTTGTCCACTCTCACACTCTTGGTTTTCCCTGACAAGACCAGCTCCTCCATCAATGAATTACTCCATTCTACCATTTGTTCATGTCAAACATCTTGGAGTCTTTCTTGACTCCTCTCTTTCTCTTCACCCCTCTCTGATCCAGGAGCACATTCTGTTGGCTCTACCTCTGAAGGGCATTCATAATTTGCCTACCTCCCCCCACTTCTGTGGCCGCTCTCCTCTAAGCCATTATCATCTCTTGCCTGGATTATTGTAATAGTCACCTACAGTATCACTCTGCTTCTAACCACACCCCCAACAATCCATCTACCAACAGCCAGAATAATCCTTCTAACACTTGAATAATTTTTAGTGCCCCTATATGCTTATTTAGTACCCCAAATATTCAATGGCTTCTGGGCTCACTCAGAATAACTACTGAGTCCTTGCCACCGGCAAGAAGACCCTATGACATCTGCTCCCTGTCCTGTCCTATTTCAGCCAATTTTCTGATCTCATCTTATCCTATTTTCCCTCTCACATGCTCTTCCTGAGCCACTCTGGCATCCTTTACTTTCCTCAAAAATGTCACACCTTCTCCTGGCTCAGGGCCTTTGCACTTTTTGATCTAGATTCCACATGAATCATTCATTCACCTGCTTCAGCTCTCTGCTCAAATGTTACTTGATCAGAGAGACTTTCTCTGACCCTCCTATGTGACTTTCATAAGGGATTTCTAAAGCCATGCAGCTGCTTTGTGTTTCTCTCTCTTTGGGTTTGGAATGGAATAATAAGAATGTAGTTAGGATTTTGTCTTCAGAGACTCTTTCCCCCTATAACTTAGTTGCCATTCATGACCCTCCATAATTTTATTATTCCAGTAGTACTTTCCATTTCTCTGTTTTGTGCACCATAGACAGTGTCACTCAAGAGTGGTCTCAGGAGAACAGCATCACCCTCACCTGGGAGCTTTTTAGAAATGCAGATTAGTGTGGTTCCCCTCCCCCCCCAGTCCTGCTGAGTCAGAAACTCTGGGAGTGGGCCCAGCAATGTGTTTCAACCAGCCCTCCAGGTGACTGCGATGTGTGCTGATGCTTTACTTAGATTCTAATGGTTTTCAGCTGGCCATGTGTGTCTCAGTTACTCTTGGGATCCACTGAAAGTCTCTGTTCAGGGGACCGAGATGCTAAATATTGTGCAGTCTGTGGGACAGTGACAAACAAAAATAATTGTCCTGCCTCACATGCCCCAATCATCCCTCTGGAGAACACGATGAATCGGGCCTAACAGAAATGTTGCCATGCCTTGCATACAGAGGCTGGTTCCCTGCCTCTGTTACTTTCCTCACTCTGTTTCTTATCCTTATCTCCATCTCAAAATGTCTATATTCTGTTCGTCTTTCAGGGCTTGAATTAAATGGTACCTCCTTCAGGAATCTTCCCTGATTTCCTAAGCTGAAAGAATAATACTTCCTCTCGGTACTCCCATAGGCATTTTATCCATGGATCTAGAATTTACTTATTTATATCTGCCTTCTAATATAATTCTTGATATAAATGTCTTACCTTCCCTACTCTATGAAACTCAGGACAGGATTACGTCTTCCATTACTTTCTGTCCCAAGCAGAGCTGCTAGCTTGTGATAGGCTCATAGTAGAAACCCTTTTTCTGTTCCTTCCTCCTTGGACTGTAGCAGCCCCTGAGCACAAGAAACGCAGAGCACTACTGATTGATTTAGCAACGTCTGGAAATATAAAAAATAAAAAAGGAAATACCCGCACATCACAATCCATGACCAGACTCTCATGGGAAACATCTACAAGCAAGAAATCTGTGTCTGATAAATGAGCCGCTTCATGCAGATATGGTGCATGATATAAGAGGCTATAATTTCAGCTCACTCAAGCCGTGTGATTCTAGAAGCCATTTTGAATACCCTGGGGCAACATAGATTAGACAATTGCCTCTATTTCCTTCTCAGTTGAAACTGATTCTATAAGAAAACAAGATCACTTTCTTGTTCTAATAAAATGAAGATCACAAACACAATTTTATGTCCAATCTGAATTTTAGAAAGATAAGGCTTGAAGTTAAACCTATGAGTCTAGGGTCTCTGTGTTCACCCTCTGAATTTCCTTTCCAAGTGGGACAAATGATAGAGAGTAACGTGCTTTGTGCGTCTGGGAACTCTGGAGAAGTTAAGATAGGTTGCCTTCTTCAAAAACAGAAAGGCTATGGGAACTGGATGATAATTAGGTGCCACTGGTGGAGGATTTTTTTTTTTTTTCACCTGGTAGGATTATCTTGAGCAGGAAGGGTGTTGTATGAGTCTGCTCGTGCTGCCGTAACAAAAATGCTATAGACTGGGTGGCTTAAACAGTGAAAGTGAATTTTCTCCCAGTTTGGGAAGCCAGAAGTCCCACATCAAGGTGCCAGCAAAATCGGTTTCTGGTGCGGACTCTTCCCAGCTTGCAGACAGCTGCCACCCAGCATGTCCTCTACACCCAGGGCTTTCTGGTGTCTCTTATAAGGACGCAAGTCCTGTTGGATTAGGATCCCACCCTCATGACATCGTTTAATTGTCTCCTTAAACGGTCCTTTCTACAAATACAATCACATGGGGGGTTAGGACTTGAACATACGAACTTTGGGAGGACACAATTCAGTCCATAACAGGTTTATTTTGGTTGACTTTTCATTTCAAGGAACCTGTGTTAGTATGGGTCCACCGAAAAGCAGATACCAAGATGAAATTAGATGTGCAAGAGATTTTGGGAGAAACATCAGCAAGGAGAAAGGAGGAAGGGCTCAAAGGAGGCTGGGAGCCTTCAGAACACACTGTTGGTGTGACCCCAGTTGTGTTAGTTTGCTAGGGCTGCCATAACAGTGTACCGCAGGCTGCATGGCTTAACCAAGAAGCATTTATTTTCTCTCAGTTCTGAAGGCTAGAAAGTCAAGATCAAGGTGTCAGAAGGTTTGATTTCTTCCGAGGCCTCTCTCCTTGGCTTGCAGATGGCTGTCTTGCTGTGTCCTCACATGGTCATCCCTCCGTCCATACGTGTCTGTGTCCTGATCTCCTCTTCTTAGAAGGACAGTGGTCAGGTTGGATTAGGGCCACCCTAACAACCTCATTTAACCTTAGTCGCCTCTTTAGAGACCCCATCTGCAAATACAGTCACCTTCTGTGGTACTGGCGGGTTTAGGACTTCAGCATGTGGATTTTGGGAGACACAAGTCAGCCCGTAATACCAATAAAGGAGAGAAGGAAGCAGAGGTAGGAGCAGGGAAAGTTTCATGGTGCGGCACAGTTCTAAGAAGGCCCTCTACTAGTCTGACAAGTAGTGCTCCTGTCAAAGCTGGCTGTCAGAGAGCCCCACATCTTGCAGGAATGGGCCCGCATTGGGACCCCTGCTGCACTCCATCGTTTTGACGGGAGGCAGCTTGTGAAAAACCTGGCATTGGTGTGATTTGGGCACTGCAGGGGGTACAACCGTTTCTGACCAAGAATAGTTGCCAATTTCATATGGTCCAACCTTGGTTTAGTTGCGTATTCTCAAATTTGAAGTAGAGTTACATCACTTCACACATTGCCTAATAACAGAGACTCATATATAATGACTGATTCCACGCTGTGGAAGAATCCTATGCAGTTAACTGAAGAGGTGCCTTTGGTATAAATATACACACAGCCAAGTACAACTAGGTTAAAATCCACTTCTCAGGGGTTAGCAGGCTAACTGTAGTGTCCTGTTCCTAGGGGTTTGGTAAACAGCTGTAACAAAGGTGTTTATGGCGAGTCCCTGGCCTGGCTCTGGCCTCGGGGTTTTGGTGCCTTTTAGTGAGATAATTATAATCTCACAGACTCTTCTGTGTGTTCCGTGCTGATGTTTTCTTCACATTGAACCACACCAGACTGGTGCCTCCCTCCTTCAGAGCTGAGCTGCCAAATGCAGGAAAATCACAGCCTCTGTGCTGTTCCTGAGAGTTTGCCTTTTGTCCATTGTAAAGCTTTTATTTATGGGCTGCTTGAGTGTCCTAACTTTGTAGCTGGGATGAGTGGAAAATATATTGAATCTATTGACTGTAGAAAGATAATCCAAAAAGAACTTAATAGATTTGAACAGTGTGCTTAATCCACCAATAGGAAAATTAATAAGGGCATATGTAAATTCCAAAATATCAATTACTTAATTTGGGAGGTGTGGTTTGTTATAATAGTGTGATATGAGTGCTCTCCTTTCCCAATTAATAAAATCAAGGTCTGCATTAATAGAAGTAAAGCTTCCCAAACAAGAAAGGAAGAAGGCCTGGGGTAACATAATTTAATTTGGTGACCTTGGTTAAATATAGTTAAATATAGAGAAGCCCATCAGGCCCTTGAGAACAGTGAGGAGCCGAAATCCATTTTGCATGAGGAAGAGGCAGAGGGACAAAGGGTGTTTGGGTCAGAGAAGGGAAGACTCAAATAGGACAGAATAGCTCTGAGCATTGAGGTCTTCCCATGTAGAACTTATTCCTCTAGGTTTTTCTTCTCCATGTGACTTAGACTTGCTCAGTGTGGGATCCGATGGGTCAGAGAAGGCCTGGGGTTCAACGTTATGGGGAAACAGAATTTAGCTCCATGGAAGGAAGTGATTTTATGTACTCTGAACAGTCTGCCTTGGGAGGTGGTGAGCAAGTTGGGCGAGTTAACGGAACTTTCAGTGCTGTGGTTTACTCATCTAAGAAAGTAGTACCTACATCAGAGATAATATGAATATGAATTCACAGTTTTGTAAGTCTAAGCTACAATTCTCATTATTGTTTACTATTATGATTTTGTACATTCTTGAATTGCTTGAACTCTAAAATTTCTCCCAATATTATCACAGTGTGATTCTCCAAGTTCTGTATACCAAAATAATTGTACTCTTGAATTGGAACTGTAGGCTGCCATCGAATTGCTCTAGAAGTCTTGAAAATCTCAGGGTCAAATCTCTCATGAGGTTTAACTCCAAATGCAAACTATTTTCAGTGCAAAAGTAGAAATTGATCTAAGCAGAGAACAGTCTCTTAAAAATTTCCTCCTTCCTTTCTCTCAAACTTTCCATGCAGTTAGCACTTGAGGGGCCATGGGAGAGAGGATACAAAATTGTATCTTTAGGGGCCGGCCTGGTGGCACAGCACTTAAGTTTGCATGTTCCGCTTCAGCAGCCTGGGGTTTGCTGGTTCAAATCCTGGGTGCAGACCTATGCACTGCTTGTCAAACCATGCTGTGCCAGGTGTCCCACATAAAATAGAGGAAGGTAGGCATGAATCTTAGCTCAGGGCCAGACTTCCTCAGCAAAAAGAAGAGGATTGGTAGCACATGTTAGCTCAGGGCTAATCTTCGTCAAAAAAAAAAAAAAAGAAAGAAGAAAAATTGTATCTTTATCAAAGTGCTTCATGAAAATATATTTTAGCAAAGATGATAAGTTTTGGAATTAGCAGTTTGTGAATTATGAAGCTTGTACTGGGTGTTTATCTAACTTGATGGCATTGTGCAAGTCAGCTTAATGTCTTTGAGTTTTGGGATCATTACTAGTTAAATGGAGTAATACCAGCTTACAAACCTGTAAAGATTGGACGTTAGGTAAATAATTCTTAAAAGGTAGTTTTCTTATTATTCATCTATCAAGATATCACAGTAAATAACGTATTTTCGTTATATTTATTACAACTCATAATTATTACAAGGAAGATGTGATTAAAATATTGACATAAAATACCATTTACAATTTTAAAACTTTATGTTACAAGCTTTAATGACATAGATTGTTGATATGGCACTTGAAGCCACATTGAATTTCATTTTCCTAGTTTATATGAGTTTTAAAGCTGCTAACCCCAAGTCACGGTGATTTTATTGTTTTAATTTTAGGTAATATTATAATTTTTATCACAAAGAACTCTCAAAAATATGTTGTGGATAATTGTAAATTTAGTTAATTGAAAATTTAGTTATCTCAGTCTGTATATATTTGCCTTTAAATGTCACAATCATACTAATTAAATCAATTATTTTAGATTCAATAACTTAAGATCAATAATTTATTGATTAAAAAATCAATAATTTTAAAGAGCTCAAAATTTTATCATGAGACTGTACTACAATAGTTTAAATGAATCGTTTTACCCGAATGACTCAGAAAGATCTTTTAGTGAGGAATAGACACTTTTGATTATGTTTGCAATGATCATATTTGGTAAGAATTCGATAAACTTCATTGTCAAAACTTATCTATGTCAAACCCAGGCAAATAGCCTATTTTCTTGCCTATTCTCTTTTTATTAACTGCCATTTCTTATAAAGTGAATGAATGCACCATGTAGAGAGTCTGAGATGTGAAAGATACAAACGCAATAGCAGCAAAGAAGTTAAAGCAGGAAAGCTCACACAATACCCAGCAGGCTTTGAGACACCGCCACAGCCAATGTATTTCTCGTTACTTCGTTTCCAGCAGAAAAGAAACAGTTAATTGAGGAACAGCGAGAATAGTGTGATACAGAGACAAACTTCAAAATGAAATTCTTTATCTGATGACTTGCCATGGGGACAGAGAATGTCACCTGTACTTTCACAGAACGTAAGGAATTATGTCCTTGTCTGAGTGATTCTACCCGGTCTATGCATGAGCCAGCTCTCAGCTCATCTCCTGGTATCTTCTCCAAATATTATTTAAAATCCTAATTTTTCAGCTTAGTAAGTCCAGGGACTTCCAAAAGATAGACTCAAATTCTGTTAATATAAAGGTCAAACAGTGCCTCATAAGATGGACATAATGCAAAACAAAACTAAAACGCACCCATGCAAGCCTTTGTGAAAGCTCTTGGGGGAAGGTTTGGGAGACGGAGTGTCAACAATTGCTCAGCCATCTCTCTCTATCTCTCTCACCTTTTCACTTTTTTCTCATCTTTTTGCTCTTTTGCTCAACAGCGATTAAAATAAAAATCTTATTTTATTTTGCAAGTTATTTACATTTTTTTTCCTACTGCCAAACTCACTTCCTGCCTAGGAACTGGAAGGGCTGTGTGTGGATTCCTGACTCATTTTTTAGCAAAATCTCCTTCTTTTTCATCAGTCTCTATCCGGTGGAGAATTGGTCTTCTAAAATATGTGCAATCCCATTGACTCTTCTCATTCATTTCTTTGTTTTCAGTTGTAACTTAATGAACTCAATGAAAAGTTGAAATAGTCTACGAGCCACAACCATATTGTCGTAAGGATTATGTTTGGGCAATACTTATTCTGGATTGAGTTGGCAAGATCAGGGTTTCCACTGACCTGGACTATTCTTGAGCGATTGTCATCATCTTCTCCCTGGTGTTTCTACCTTCACTCTTTCCTACTTCCAACCTATGGCACATACTAATACATGAGTGTTATCCCTAAAAGACCCTAGTTACTATGTCATTCCCATCCTCAGAAACCTGTCTCCTTTCTCCAGCGAGATGAAGACCCCTTTCCTTGTTGCCCAGTTTCTAGATTTTTGTAACTTGTTCTCACTGTATTTGTCCTCATCTCTAGTTTCACTACAATGCGTGTCCCTTGGTCTAGCTCTTCTCTAGATGGTTCTTCAAGTGCATCTTGTGTTTTCTCGCCTCCCTGACTTGGTAATACTGGTTCCACTCAAAAGGCTTTCTTCTCTTCTCTCAATCTCTGCCATGTTCCCCCTAAATAAAATTTTTGTAGCCAAAAAGCTTCCAAAAAATCTGTCTATGCTCCTCTTTCTCCCTCTCTTTCCTCATCCATGGTCAAAAAAATTGTCTTGCAGATACTCAAAACTTATGAAATTAATTTTTTCTTGGATTCATATACTTGTTTTTGTGAATTGCTCTGAGCTAGCTTTATTGGTTTTCTATTGCTCTGTAACAAAAAAAATTGTCTTGCAGATACTCAAAACTTATGAAATTAATTTTTTCTTGAATTCATATACTTGTTTTTGTGAATTGCTTTGGGCTAGCTTTATTGGTTTTCTATTGCTCTGTAACAAAATTTGAAGCAGTGATGAACAACATATGTGTCAGACAGAAATTCTGAACATTGTTTAAATAATTATTTAACTTAGCACCTTAAAGCACACTTTTCTTATCTCTCAGTTTCTGTGGGTCAGGAGTCTGGCCTTGGCTTGGCCGAGTCTTCTGCTTAAGATCTCAAAAGTCTACAGTCAAGGCACGGGCAGGCTGTGTTGTCAGGTCGGAGGCTCGCCTGGAGAAGACCCACTTCTAAGCTGACTACATTGACAGAATCCATTTTTTGTGGGTTAGGACTGAGGGCCCTGGTTTCTTGCAGGCTGTCTCGGGCCCTAGAAACCAGTCTCAGCCCCTTGCCACATGGCCTCTCAGCGTGACTGACCAATTACAAGACCAGATCGGAACAGTCTCTAGAATGGTTCTACTAGCAAAGCTGAGTCACAGAACTGACATCCCACCACTTTGTCATATTCTGGTGGTTAGAAGCTGTCATGGGTCCTGCCCACACTCAAGGGGAGGGAGTTGCAAAAGAACATAAGACCAGAAGAGGAGATTGTGGGGGGCACTCTATAGTATGCCCACTGCCCATCCTGCTGTGTCTTCTCCATGATTTGAGCCTGGTAATAAAGACATGTGTTTACATTTCTCTCTTTTCCTCTCTCCATTTCCATCACACAGACACACACACACACACACACACACACTCATTGACAACTGTTCATCATTTGAATTCCACATCTCTAAAGAAATTAATTAATACAAAAATTATTTCATTAATCTAAACCTTCTGTTTACTATATAGTTCCTTAAATTTGTTTTATATTAAATGGCCTTAACTGCTAAATAGTTTTAAAAGGACCTTTCAGAATTAAGCGAACTAACTACAATTCACAGCATTTAAACTCTTCTTATAAAACGTTCACAGTGCTAACTTTGAAGGAAAGTTCTGCTGCCGATATGTATCACCCCCCAATGTGCAAAATCATGCTC
Source organism: Equus przewalskii (assembly GCF_037783145.1). NCBI lineage: Eukaryota > Metazoa > Chordata > Mammalia > Perissodactyla > Equidae > Equus > Equus przewalskii. Next base: position 76,399,543 of record NC_091846.1, read on the forward strand.
TTCACTGCATAAATTTTTTCATTCTTATTTTAGTAGTGACATGTAATTTGAAAAATTAAAATTAGACAATTAGTGCATCACGACAGATTTACGAATATGCTTATTATCCATGCTATGGGTTATATTCTTATTTCACAAATATATTATACGTGAATTATGTTTTCAGTGTTGATCATAAATTACCTTTTTACTTTTTTTATATCTTTACTATATAAAGGAAAAATGTCTGCTGAAAATAGCAACTAGAAGCTACTTTTTGTGTAATCAAATTATGTTAAACAAAAACTCCTCTGGGAAGAAAAAGAAAATTTTTAAAAATATTTTAAAGAATAAGCAAGTTGGATAAGACTAGAATATTAAACATGTATACCAAGGATAACATCAACATATGAGATATGTCGAACCAATTAGTATGTCTGAATAATAGAAGACAATCAACTTTTGTTCGACATAATTTTTTCCTATGTATGCTCTGTAAGCTTTGTTCTAAGTAATTACATCAATTTTTAAATTAAACTTCTTGAAGTGATTGTAATCAGTGAAATTAAGCTAATCATATTGGCACAAAATACTAGACCTTTCTCTTTCTCTCTGTCTCACACACATACACTCACATAATCGTGCTGTTAAATACCATGTAGATTTGGGCTCTTACGTGTTGAAGGCTTTCCGTTCAAAGCGTTCTTCCATTTCTGTCTGCTGTCATTTCTGGTTGGATTTGCTGATGGAACATCCATTTCTTCATCTTCTCCGTGGTGTAATCTGGTAGATCTCCTGCTGGCTCAACTGCTGTACCATTTTCCATTTTCCTCTATCTCTGTAACTCATTGCTTCCTTGATGTCATCTCAGTCCTTGATTTGGTAGAGATGTCACTTGTCTGTTTTCAACTCACTCTTTAATCTTCTAACTAGCTGCCTATCTTCACTGTCAGCTGTAGTCTAGACTGTAGCTTCCACTGTACTAAATGCTTCAAAGTTGCTAAGTCTTTTTGATCCAATAAAAATAATTAAAAAATATATTATCTTTTTCTTAGTTTAGGGCTCAACTGTTTTTTATTACACATATACAAATGGTTGACAAATTTTATTATAAATCCTTTTTGCATAAACTTGGGTATGTGATAATAATCTAAAAATCTTTTTTTGATTATTTGAAAATACAGGGTTCTAGTCTAGCACAAAACTGAAAGTTCTCATAACCTCAGGAGCTAAGGTTTGAATACAGCAGACAAAATTTGAAGCAGTGATGAACAACATATGTGTCAGACAGAAATTCTGAACATTGTTTAAATAATTATTATCAAATAGTATTTGTTAGAACTGAGTATATGATAAAGAACTTACAGTCGAAGAAAAATGGGATTATTTAACAAATGGGTATGGATAACAGGCTAATTTGAAAAAAGTAAATCAATTTGTAGCAGTATTTTTTGGATGACTTAGAGTAGGGAATGAGGGGAAAATTGTATCAGATTTTCTTACAGGCCTTTTCAAAGCATGCAGTCCCGCCACCTGTGGATTGTTGTGGGTTCCTTTGGGTAGTGTGGTACCCAACATGATGCTGCATAGCCAGGAGGTGATGAAAATGCTATGGGGCAAGAAGAGCATTGGAAATCACAGGGCGATTTATTTCATGCCATACGCTTAATCAAATGGCAGCTGGATTAATAAGTTTAAGGTAAAAAAGTACATTTACATATAGTTAGGTGTTTAACTGATTTCCAGAAGGGCAAAGTCTGCCTAAAATAGAATAAATGCTATTTATTTACTTTATTTAAGTTCCTATCTTAAGTTTGCCAGTGAATGTCAGATTTACGTGATACTTTGCCTCCAGTACTGTTTTGGGTAACACCGACATCAGGCCAAATGTCAACTCATTCCACTATTGTGTTAATAACAAATTAATATTCGTAATATACAATTATTCCTGAAAAGATTTAAAACTTTTCTTAGGATTCTTTTTTTAAAAGACAGCATTGTTTAACAAATAATTTCATAGCCTCAAAGGACACATTCTGTAACGGCGTGAAAGTTGGGGGGCGAGGGGGAGTTTGGTTCAGGTGTATCAGTTCTTCATGTTGCCGAGGATCAAAGCCCCGGGAACTACTATAGCATAAGATAACTAAGCATTGTTATCTGTCCTGAGTCACCGCTCTCTTCTATTTGTAAAATTAGACTTCTTTTTGTAGTTGTAGGTTCTAATTAGTTGTAACATGGCAACATATTAACATATTATTATTTATATGGGCTTTTCAATTTGCTTTTTCACATGTCCAAATTGGAGCCCAACATTAATGTTTACAACATCTAGACTTGCAAGGGATCACCAGAGTTCTGTTTTCTACATATTTTCATATACCTGTTGAGCAGCATGGATGCTTATGTAACCTAAATGAGTGTGAAGTTCAGGAAAGAGTTTGACTCTACAGGATCTATTTTGTGTGTGATCTGCCAATTTTTTGCTTATTAGATTAAATTTTAAATAACAGAAGGAAAACCAGAAAGCTAGAGTAGTCTGGTCTGAGTAGTGCAGAAAAATAGAGGAGAGAGAGAGAAAGAGAGGGAGAGAGCGAGACTTAGCAAAACCCATTTGATCATTTAGGTTTTTGCTCATTGGTTTTTCTTTGTTTGTTTGTTTTGTAAAGAATTGTTTCATCCTGATTCCAAAGTCATGGAGGATGTCCTTATTCAGTAATCTCTGTTACTTGCTTAGTCATTCCAATTTATAGCTAAACCAATGTTTTGTTGTTGTTTGAAGAGGGGTGACTTTTGCAGTCCACACTAAGAGTTGGTTATATATTTAATAAATATAAACGGGCTGGAAAAAGAGCCGAGACGATTACCACTGTTACATTTCCAAACTTTCAGGAAAGTGTACTCTACACAGAACAGGACCTCTGTTTAGAGGTTGACTAGCTGATAACACAGTAAGTGCCCATTTCAAGAGAAAAGCAGATTTATTTTTAGTGTCTTTAAGCTGATTGAAAGGCACCGCTTCCAATAACAGCATTTGAAATATCCCTGATGCCTGACTCATTTTTCATCCTGGCCTCTGAACTTTTTGACCTTCTCTTCACATTTAATAATGAATTTTTAAACAAAGAGCATGAATCAAATGTAAATGCTCAAGATAGATCTAAGCTAAATCAGACTGGGGCCCCAGGAGAAGATTTCTCTTTAGTTCTTTCTCTTTAAAGAATGATGTCCATCGTACATGCCTTATACTTCCTTGATTTTTCATGAAACAGAAATGTCCTCAGCACTTCTGAGACTACCTGAGGTATTTGGTATTCATCAGCCTAACTTGGTGCCCATAATATTGGATTTTAAAAAATGTTTAAGACACAAACTGAAAATTGGTTAATTAAAATAAAGTATTCAACATGCGAAGACATTAAGTACTGTTGATTTTGCCTTTGTAGGGCAGTTCTTTCATTTAAGACCTAACACTGGTAGATGGATTTTTCTGGCAGCTTCTGTGGTCAGGAGCATCCTGGGAAGGGGTAGGCTCACTCGATTTTGTTGAATGCTAAAGCCTCTGGCAAGTATTGAAATTGGAATTGATAATTTCCTAAGGAGCAGCATTTATCTGTCTTCCTTAATGTGTCACATGGTACATATTTTTGTACGTGAGCTTCTCCGGGGACAATAGTTATAAATGCTAAATGGGGCATATGTCTGAGTATAAAAAAGAAAAATAGCCTGATTAATGGGACTCAGAAAGAAAGGTAGTGGTTGAAATAGGAAACTGGGAAATAGCAGGGTCAAGTAACATCTAAGAGCATGTGGTTATTTGATGCTGAGTTGAGAACCACAAGAACTGGTGTCCATGGTGCTGATAGGACTTGAGCAGCTCTATGGACTCACTCTACGTGACCAGAAACTATACCTATGATTTCAGAACTGTCCTCGCTGGTTATTCTTGGGGCTAAACATACATATTTCAGCACATTGGAGAAAAAAATTCCAGATGAATATTATACAGATAAGAAGGCTTAATCATCCCCCAAAGTTGTTCCCTTCTTACGTCAGAATTACTAAAAAAACAAACAAGATTTACACAAATAAAATTATTTGACATTAGATATTCTGTAAATATAGTTATAGAAAACATAATCATAAGAAAGTATATATTGTTTAAGAAGGATATAAAGTTTAAGAGCATCACAGTAGGGGGAGTATGCCTATTTATTATAATAAAAGTACATCTAAAATAAAATGTACCACTTTAGCTATTTTAGAGTGTACTGTTCAGCGGCATTTAGCACATTCACAGTGTTGTGCATCCATCACCATTAGGTAACTCTAGGACATTTTTATCACCCCAAATGGAAATCCCATACCCGTTAAGCAGCCACTCTCCATTCCCCCCTCCCCTCTGCCCCTGACAACCACTAATCTTCTTTGCATCACCATGGATTTTCCTATTGTTGGTATTTCATATAAGTGAAGTCACACAATGTATAACCTATTTTGCAACTTAATGTTTTTTTTTCATTCTCATTTATCTTGTAGTGTGTACTTAATTCCTTTTTATGGCTGAATAATATTCCATCGTATAGCTATAACACACTTAGTTTACCCATCAGTCAGTTGGTGGACATTTGAGTTGTTTCCACATTTTGGCTATTGTGAATAGTACTGCTATAAACATTCATGAATAAGTATTTGAGTACTTGTTTTCAGTTCTTTTGGGTTTATACCTAGGAGTGGGATTGCTGGCTCATATGGTAATATAGGATTTTCAAACATAGATTTTATTAGATATTAGATTATTAATATTATTATTATAGATTATTAGTATTAGATATTAGATTTTTCAAAATCTAATCATTTTGAAGAACCATTAAACTGTTTTTCACAGAGACTGAAGCATTTTATATTCCCACTTGCAATGTAGGAAGGTTCCAATATCTCCACATCATCACCAATACTTGTTATTTTTCCTTATTTTTAAAATTTAGTACAGCCATCCTGGTGAGTGTGAAGTAGTACCCATTGTGGTTTTGATTTGCTTTGTATTTCCCTAGTGGTTAATGATGATGACCGTCTTTCCTGTACTTGGTGGTCATTTGTGTATCTTCTTTGGAGAAATACCTGTTTAAGTCTTTGCCTATATTTTGTTTCTTTGTTGGTGACTCGTAAGACTTTTTTATGCATTTTGGATGCTAGACCTTTATCAGATATATGCCTTGCAAAATTTTCCTCCCATTATGTGTTGTCTTTTTATTTTCTTGATAATACTTTTTTGTGCACAAAAGTTTTTAATTTTGATGAAGCCCAACTTATCTATTTTTTCTTTTGTTGCTTGTGCTTTTGGTGTCATATCCAAGGGACCATTGCCAAGTCCAAGGCCGTGAAGGTTTACCCCTAAATTTTCTTCTAATAATTTTATAGTTATAAGAGTTATGTTTAGGTCTTTGGTCTACATTGGATAAATGTTTTTCATGTGTTGTGAAGTAATGGTCCAACGTTATTTTTTTGCTTGTGGATATCCAGTTGTCCTGCAATTATATTTGTTGAAGAGACTCTCCCTTCCCCCACTGAATGATCCGGAACTCTTGTTGGAAATCTGTTGAACAGAGACGTGTGGGCTTATGAATTCTGCATTCTCAGTTCCATTTCATTGGTCCACATGTCTAGCCTATGCCGGTGCCACACTGGTTTGATTACTGTAGCTTTGCAGTAAATTTTGAAATCAGAAAGTGTGAGTCACCCAGCTTTATTTTTCTTTCTTTTTCAAGATTGTTTTGGCTATTCAGGGTCCCCTGTAATTCCACATGAATTTTAGGATCAGCTTTTCCATTTCTGCAAAAGAGGGCATGGGGTTTTTGATAAGGATGTATTATGGCTTTTTTGATGAGAGAAATGCCCCAGAAAATGGTGGAGCAGTTTGCCATCTCCTGTGTCCTTTTCCCCCTTGCATAGGTGTTTTTGTTTTCACTGATGCTAGTTTGTAGTAGGCTGATTTACCAAAGAATAGTTATTACTTTGTAACCAGCATTTTGAAATGTTAGTACTCATTATTTCAACAGTAATACAGCAAATTTTTCATTCTAACCTTTCAGTTTGAAGCAAAACACACAATAAAATTTTCAGAAAACATGCAACTATGATTTATCAGAAAATGAACATCATGTAATGACCACTGAGAAAATAAAGATCATGGCTTGCACCCCAGGAATGCAAGGTTGTTGTAACATTTGAAAACTGCCATGATTTTCTACGTTAAACAAATAAAGGAGAAACAGCCATGTGCAATGAATGTAGAACTTCTATAAACCAATAAGATTCTAAAATATACCACAAAATATTGGGTAACAAACTGGATGTGGCACCATAGAAAAGAATATCCCAATGACCAGTAAACTTACATAAAGGTTGTCAACGTTATAACTCACCGGGGAACTGCAAATTAAAACCGCAAGGGGCTGTGTCTTCATACCCATCAGCATGGCTACATTAAATAGCCATTATCAAGTGTTGGTTAGAATGTGGAGCAACTGGGACACTCGTGTATTGCTGATGCGAGTGTAAAATGGTATAACCACTTTTGAAAACTGGTTGGCAGTTTCTGATTTGGGTCACTGGACTCACTGAAGACAACTAGAAAGGCTAGACAGTTTTTTTAAAATGCCTGAATTCTTCAGTGAGATAAAAATAGAGCAAAGTATTACAAGGTGAGATATTAGATTTATTAGAAAGCTATCATAATCAAAACTCTTGAGCACTGGTCCAAGAATAGACAAGTAGATGAAAGAATAAAATAGATTGCAGAATGAAGCCCACACATACACAGTCATCTGATTTCCTACAAAGATGTTAGTGCAGTGCAGTGGCAAATAAAAAGAGCTTATGTAACATAAATTGACAGTGGACTGTAGAGAGAGGGAAAACAAAAAATAAAGTGTGTATTTATACAGTATACATTCTGAATTTACTATTCCTACATCAAGGTCTGAAGAAATATGATGCAGTTAAGTTTATGTTGTTATAAAACTGTCACTTTGGGTCTGTTCCGGAATATTTAGAGAGTTAATGATTTAGGATTGGTTTAGATGCAGAGGCCATTCTCGATTCCCACCAGGCACATATACCACAATAATATACGTTAGCAATTCTATAGAACAGGTGAGTTTGATAGTAGCCTTTTCTTGAATATCTTTTCAGCTACATGTCAGTAAGGTCCTTGCAGAGGGAAAAGGAGAAAATGGATTACAAGCAGTATTTGAAGATATGAAAGGCAAACAATTTTCCAAAACAAATTCAGGATATTCAGCCACTGATTCAAGGGAACTACAAATCCCTCCACTAGGTCATTATTTCTTGTTTGTCTTCTGTCTTCTCCACTGATGTGCACTAGATTATAAACTCTATGATGGCAGATTTTTTTCTGTTCTTTTCCCTGCCACACCTCCACCTCCTAAAATAGTGCTTAGCACATAAAAGACATTCACTGCGTATTTGTTGCATTAGTCATAGCTGCACAACTGGGTTGGGATTGGGAATTTGAGTCAGCTGGCAGTGGAGGTCTTGGACCTCAGGCTTACAACCTCCAGGCCGTAGTCAGATCCAGTTTTGACCAAGTTAGGTAGGAAAGCAGAAATCTTAAACGCGTTGCAAAGTAATATGAAATTAGTCTTAACTGGCTTCAGGCCAGTAGGCCAGCATGGCAAAGAGGGCCTGAGCCTACTTGATTCCAAGGTGTATCTAGCTGATTAGTCTCTAGTGCTCTTGCTAAGTCTGGAACTCAAATGCAGCCCTGAACACATGCCCCACCCTCACAGGTCTCCTTTTCCAGGAGAGTGGCTGGTAACATCTTTGAGTGTCCTGTTGATGCCTGTGGACCTGAACCAAATCAGAAGAAGCCATTTAAGGTGTGACTGAGCAACTCACTTGAATATAGATTTCAGGCAGATACTCATTATGAGCTTCAAAACCTATTAGGCTCTGTCATGATCATTGCCATACTGAACTGGAAACAAGCTAAACAGCCCTTTGGATACTGATTTCAACTGCTGCCCACCTTTCCCAGTATTGTAATCCTTGAGGTGCCTTGATCTTCAAAACATGTGGATAGATGGGCACATCCTTAATGGACTGGATTTAAGAATTTGGTGACATTGCTACTTTTTCAAGTTCTAGTGGCTGTTCTAAGGCATAGTGGAGGTGAGAATCATTGCCCTAGACCCAGACTCTGTCCTGCTCTGAGGCCTCCCCATCCACTAAAACTTTGACCTTCTCCTCTCAGGTTGCCCCACTAAACCAAGATTCCTGTTAGGTAGGTTTGGCTAAATATGTGTTTATTGAGAATCAATTATGTGTTCTGCGGGATTCTATAGCATACACACCAGTAGGGGTCAAATTCTCGATGGTAAATTAATGCGAAAGGATCTGCCGTGTATTCTTAACTGCCCCTTACAAATTTTCTTGCTATAAGTGAGGCACTCAGAAGTAATTTTCTGAGATTGTAAAATCCTAGTAGTTTTTCTCAAAATTCCTTTAGGGGCCATTTTCACCAGAATCTCCAGCAGTTTTTCTTTAAGATGCATAGTTGCAGATCCCATTCCCAAACTACTGAATCAGGGTAACTGAAGGTGGGACTAGGCAGGATTCTAAATGGGGAGAAATAGCCCCCAAAGGTGCAAAAGTTGGTTTTGTTGGGGGGAAGTTTTAATTTTAAAAATGGTTTGTTGCCCTTCATAGGTGCACAGTAAATAAGGAGACATACAGAATGCCTGTGGTGTTACAGTTCCCTGGGGGAGATTGGGGGGTGAGGGTGGAGAATAATGAAAAATAGGCTGAGAAGCACTGAACTAAGAAAATCTGTTTTAAAAAAGTCCTCAAATCATTCTTAGACATCCTAAAATTTGAGTTCTACATAGGGTAGGAAATTTATGTGTTAAGCAGCATTACTGTGCAAATAGACATTTCTGTGGTGTTGATAACATAATTTCTATATCTCTGCTTTCTGCTTCCCTTTATTGACATATTGATGAGATAAGATAAACCTTTTAAAGCATTTCTTAGAGGACTGTCAATTGTTATGGAAATTCTCCCATCTACATTTTTAAAAGTCCTAACATTGATATTTCTATTATTATTTCAGGAAGAAATGACACTGGCTTCATTTTTTATTGTTATGCATTGTAACACTTTATTTAGAAAAGGAACCAAACCTACAGAAAAGTAGAGCAAATAATATAAAGAACTCCCATATGCCTTTCAACCAGGTTTACCAATGGCTAACATTTTACCACGTATTTGTCCTTCCCTCTCTCTAGAAAATGCCTTTGCAGTACAAAAAAATTTAGAACCTATTGTTATGTTTGGTTCCATTCTTGCTTTCCTGTGTTAATTTTAAATGTAAAATCTTTGTGGATACAGACCCACCATCATCATGGGAATTGTGTGAGAGTAATCATCATAGATTTCCATGTGATCAGGTGTCCACTCGAGCTCAGATGATGGCCAAAGCCCTCACGAGCATGAGCATCAAGTTGCTATCATCAGTGTGGTATGTATCATCAACACAGATAAATCACGGCAGTATCTGGGGACTAAACTAAATACTTGTTATCAGGTAGACTGCTGGGTTTCATTATTGTTGCTGATAGTGAGGACATTCAGTGGGGACAGCTGCATATTCCATTAAAGCTCCTTAGCAAAACTTTATGGTGTATTTTGATCTACTTTTTACCCCAATAGCTGAATATTTAGAGACTGAATGTTTCTTTTTAAATATCAAATCATGCCCCCCACACAGACATCCTGATGGAGTTCTGTGGCAACTTGATGATGAAGCCACAAATATACAATACATGCTGAATCAGGGCCAAGCAGTAACACTATAAAAGGAAGCCCGAGCTTCATTATTCTATTTGGTCCCCAGATGGCTGTTTTTCCTTAGGCTGTTTCCTTGCAGATTTTATTATAACAGAAAAGCTCAGAGAAGTGGTGCCGTTTCACTTGACGGGCAATTCGAATCATATTTTTACAAGGTTGCTACGAATCTGCACCTTTTTAAACTTAAATTTGGATAACTTTCCACAAAATTAGTAATTATGAGGGCATTAAAATAGGTCTTGATTCCTGTTGTTGTTCCTGAGTTGAAAGGTCACCTTCAACTCTGTTGTGACAGAAGAGGTCAAGCGTCCTGATGGTCTTTTGGTTAAGAGCACAGTCCTTGGATGCTGCTGCCCATACTTGCGTTCTAGATCCACTGTGCTGCTCAGGTGGCTCTGGGCCATCACATCATCTCTCAGAATCTCAGTTTCCTTATTAACAAAGCAGTGACAATTATAGTATCTGTCCTGTAGAGCTGGGACAATTAAAGTAATTCCTATACATGATGTCCTTAGAACAGTGTCAGACCCTAAATACGTAGAAAAGTGCTCAGTGTGGGTTAGTTTTACAAACATGTGCCCCCTTCTGTTTCAAAATTCTTTCTTATAAATGACTTATTATGCAAATAGAGTTTTTTTTTAATATATATCTTTATGCCTAGGTACCTTACAATGTCATTTTTTACCGTTAGCAGAGACATGGAAGTTACCTCACTCTACAACTTGTATATGTGAAGAATATGTTTCATCCGTTTGTCAATAGTTGATTTTGTCTTAATCTTGAGGCTCCTCTCATGGTTTCCAGGGGCAAACCAGTCAATATCCAGTCTGTGGTTCTAATTTAGTTCTATCTGATAATGTAAACGGCTCTTTCAGAAAATAGGCCTTCTATCTAAGAACAAAAAACTCCTCAAATTGCCCCATGCTTTTCTCCCTGATATCCGATTGATGTCCGTCCAGATGAAGGCAGGAAGGGCTGGGCTTGTTGCTCTGTATCACTGCATCACTGTGGCAAGAAGGAGGTTCTGGAGTTCTTGGTGTAGTGTCCTTCTCATTCCCGGACATTCTTGGGCAATTTTCCTTATCCATCTCGGGGCTGTTCTCTGTAGTGTGAGTGCTAGAGTTCACCTTTACAGCCCCAGAGAGCCAATTTTTTAAAATTTCTGGAATTTGTGAGTTGATTGTGAAACAGTTAAACAAAGCCTATGGTAAAAATTAACGTACTTACTTCACGATTAAGTAGATTGTATTAAAAACAAGGGTAATAAATACTCAAAACTCATCACTTCCTAATTAGTTCACTACCTTCTTGTCTCATTTATGTTCTTGAAGTTATTTACATCTCTTATGTCTATGTGGTGGAAATGCCACATAATTATGTTCTGTCTCACATCTCTTCCCACGTCTGGGTTCAGTGACATCACATTGGTGACTTGAGATCAACCAAGATGGGAGAATTACACCATGGAAACTGGTAACTCCTACAAATCAGGGCTTGATTTATTGTCTTATTGATTGTCCAGGATTAAAGAAGTGACGGATAAAATGTTAATTACGTAGGTTAAAAATGTGTTATGTCAGTACCCACTGTATTGACAACAGCTCAAAGAAATATGATGAAATATGGTTACATTATTCAAAAAACATCACCTGATTCAGCAAAGATGTCTCTCAGGTCACTGATAAATCAGTGACATTCTGACATACTTCATTGTTTCACGTTAATCTGACTCAGGCGTCAGCAAACTCACTCTGTAAAGGGCCAGAGAATAACTATTTTGAACATTAGGGGCCACATACAGTCTGTGTGCACATTCTTCTTTGATTCTTTTGTTTTGCTTGTTATTGTTGTTTTCTTCTTCCACACCCTTTAAAAATGTAAAAATCATTCTTAGTACAAAAACAGGCCCGGATTGAATTTGGCCTGCTGGTCGTGGTTTGCTGACCCCTGGCTCTTACTTAGGAATGTCAATGAAAATATCAACCAAAATATGAAGGTCACCGTCACTCATTGTAACCATAGATTGCTTGTGGATACAAGAGTTCAGAGAAAATCATCAAAAGCATTTTGTGAGAATCAATTGGCTATATGGGATTTACAACAATGAGTACTGTATATTTAATTATTATTTGTAAGTTGTGGACCACACAGCGTCTGTATCAGTAAAACGTGTAATACATTTATAAACACGTCTGTCTATCTGTCTATCCATCCATCCATCCATCTAGACCTCTATCCATCTAGAGATCTTGTTCCAGGTCTGGATCCCATCTCCGTGCATCCCTGAGCATTCACCAGCATGACCGAGACCCGCCCGCTCCTGTGGAGATTACCCATCCATGTTCTGAACCTTAGAAACTGGTCTCCCTGGGCCTGATGGCTTAGCCCTACCTTGGCTGTCAGTGCTCCTGTAGACACCCCTTTGCAGTGTGACTCTGATTCGCATTATATCCCAGGTTGGTTACTCCATTCTGTATTCTCAGCAACAAAACCATGCATCCTCATTGCAGCAACGTCCCTGGACTGAGCCTGAACTTCTGTTTAGAATTTAAACAGACAGTGGGAGCAAGAGACCCCGTCAAGCCTTTATGCTGCCCTCTCTTATTTTCTTAGTCAGCTCAGACTGCTGTAATAAATATATCATAGACTGAGTGGCTTAAACAATAATTTATTTCTCACAGTTCTGGAGGCTGGGAAATCCAAGATCAAGGCAACAGCAGATTGGGTTCCTGGTGATGTTCAGCTTCCTGGTTTACAAATGAGCTTGTTGTTGTATCCTCACATGGTGGAGAGAGCAAACTCTGGTCTCCTCATCCCCTTATTAGGGCACTAATCTCAATAAGGGGCTCCACTCTCATTACCTCCCACATTACTTTCTAATCACCTCCCAAACGCCCCTCCTCCAAATAACATCACATTGGAGATTATGAATTTTGGGGAAATGAATTTTGGGGGGACACATTCAATCCATAGCACTCATCCAGTGAATATTTTCCTCCTTTGCCTAAAATCCTATGTTTCACCTTGCTGGCCACAAAATGATGTCCAAATCCTGTAGTGTGGTGTACAAATGTGTCCATGACACATTTCTCCAAGGAATAACAATGTTCCACTCCTAAGAACTGGTCACTTCCCCATGCTCATCCTTCTTCCATTGCCGGAGCATCGTCCTTTTCACCACATTTTCCTGCTTGATAAATTGCACACTCATCCTTCAAGTGAACATTGATAAATTTGTATTGCTTACATTCTGCACTTAAATTCAACATTTAATAATCAGAAGGTTTTGAGAAAATTTAGAATAAGCCTTAGGGTATGAATTGTATGATGTATTACTATAGTGTTTTATGACTTATCGTAACTATACTAATAGAAATTCTTTTGTGATCCTCATCACCCAGTGCCAGGAGGCTTGATAAGCATGCTAGATATGCTGTCTCCTTTAATTCTCACAAGCCCCGCATGACATGAGTCCGACGATTGTCTGTTATTTTACTGAGAGAAAACTAAGGCATAGAGAAGTTCAGTAGCTTTTCAGTGGGGCCAGGCCTCATTTCCAAATCTGTCCGACCCCAAGGCCAACATGTCACTGATTCACATTATGTGTAATTCACTATGCATGTGTATGGCAGAGTGTATGTAAAAATCTGATGGCATTTTACTCATGTTTTAACTAGTACAATGTGATCTGCCTCACACTGTGTTTGTAGTGAGATCACACTTATGCAAGTGCTTTGCTAGAAAGCCTATAAAGCACCGTGTTGATATTAGTTAATTCAAGATGAATAATTTCATTTGCTAAAAAAATAAATGTTAGGGCAAAAGTGCTATTTATCTTCTGAGGAATTCATTGGTAAACATATTTAATGAACTTTCTGTTGTCTTGAATGGACTTTTAAAAATTAATAGTAAAAATTATGTGAGGGAGCAAGAAGTGCATTTGTTTATTATAAGTACGTAAACAGAGAAGCAGAGAAAGGGAGAATGAGAGTGCCTGCATACCACACAGCAGGGTGGTTCTGAGAAACACAGTGAAGAAAAGACAAGGGCCTTCCCTTCTTGGATTTTTGTAATGGCAGAGAAGGAGGGCACGCAGTAAGCAGATGGACCCACCACCCGATGCTTACATGTGACAGTTGATCCTGGAAGATGGCCACCTTTGAGAAATTTTTTTTGCAACAAAATACAGACATTAGGAGAATCTAGGTTATGAAAAGAATTAAATTCTTAATTGAAGAAAGAATATCATCAAGGGAACGTCATTTGGTAAACGAATAAATGTGGACATGCTTCTATCTAGGAACTGCTTTACTGGAGAGGACTGGGGTGCCCAGGAGTAAGATCAAAGAAGCCAGGCCAAGTACTGCTGTTGGTTGAGACAACAGGAATGTATCAGACTTCCCTGGGGAGAGAGGTTTGGACAAAAGATGCTCTGGTTTCTGGAAAGGCAGTATGGAGGGCATGTTGGGCTGGGTTCAGGCTGTCTCTGCTCACACTACGTTACTCCTGTGTTGGAGGGCTCACCTGTCTCCCTCCTCACACGCACTGCACACATCATGGAAGAGACAGCCTTCCGGAGAGGAAACTGTGCAGGAGTAACCATATCTGCCAAGAGCCATGAAGCCATCTACGGTGTGCAGTTAGAACTGAGGAATATGGTGACAGACCAGACATTAGACACATAGAATATTGGGGTACCATAGAAAAGAAGGTACATTCAGGTAGCATTCCAAGTGACAGAGAAATTTAAAGGAATGACAGTATGCTCAGGGAGGTATACGTTTGAATCTGAGCCATTTTGTGCAGTTCTGTGTTAAAATGGAATAAAAGAGTAACTGTTGCTTTCATTACGTTTGTGTGGAAAAGGCATTAGCAGATTTTTATTAAAACTATGATACTACTATTAACAACGGAAACTGCTGTAGCACTTGGGGAATGGATGAGCCTCTCGTAAGGCTGGTCTTCGATCCCACTGTAAGAGGCAGAGAATGTAATGCCATCAATCTCTTAATGCCCGTGGCATTCCGTGTACTAACGAATTCACTTTCACTCTTCTAATGGAAACATAGGTCACCTTCCAACTGTGCATTTATTCTCATAATTGGCATACATTTTGATCTATTTGACATTGCTAATTTAGATATAAATGGCTTTGTCTCACAGTGCTTTGTGAAGTGTAAGCACTGCCAAGGGGTAACTGCATGAGTGGAAGTTTAATGTGCAAAGTGTAAACTTTTATTGTTTTAAGCCAATAGGTCGTAACAAATTTAAAAAACAAAAATCAAGTGAACTAATGCCCACATGAGCCTAGAGAAGTAATTTCTATTTGTTTATTGATTTTGTTCTGTAAAGGATGTATAAACTAGGCACTTTGAAACAATAAACTATAAGAATGTGTTCCCCTCTCCAAATAATTTGCATGGCTAATAGGTAATTATATTGACAAACCAAGGAATGAGTTTCAATGTGAAGAGAAACACCGCCAACTACAGATAGGTGAAATAAGGTCGGACGGCGATTGATGCATCTTCTTCAGCTTTCACGGCTGTTGGCATTTTAGGCGTTAATGAAATGCTACAACTTGTAGCTCAGGGTGTGGAAGAAGGATGTGCCCTAACTGCCTTCTCCTCTTTCACTCTTTCAGCGCTTCGACTCCTGAAGGAGGGGGCTGACCCACACACTCCCGTTTCCTCAGGAGGGTCCCTGCTCCATCTGGTAAGATCAGTGATAACCGGCGCAAGCCTGGGGTAACACCAAGGAGACAGAGATTCAATTATGGCATCAAAACTCAGTAGCAAAATGTACATCTGACAGATGATCAGAAAAATGGCGTGTCTCAAATTAACAGACTTGGATAATGATAAACTAATATTTATTAATTATTTGCGTTCTAGTTTGTAAATAATCTCTAGCAAATGGCATTAGAATCTCTACCCTAAAGAAGAGGCTTTTGAAAATGAATAGTATTCAACAAATAAGCAAGTTAATATTGTGTGAATTATAAAGTCCCAAACAATCATCTTTATTTTACTTCAACAAGTGGGTTTTATTGTTCCAATGAACTTTTACTATACTCTGTGGCCTCACTCATGGCTCATATAAATGTGAATAAAACTTACGTATTCTTTTGGAAACAAAGCAAGGAATGATTGAGTAAATAAACAAAATAACCACATAAACAAATAAAGAAAAATTTTATTAGCTTCAAGTGCAAGAAATTTTTGCTGGTTCAGTTAAAGGCAAAAATTAAGTAAAAGGGAAGTCAACAATGATTCGACTTAGTGACCTTTAAGACTAATTTAAAGATTAAGCCTTGGTTTTGAAAAATACCATGATTAACATAACAAAAACCCTAATTCAGACTTGTCTACCAAAATTGAAAAAATGCTGCATTCCTTCATGTTCCAGTGAACGTGCAGTTAGAGGCCGTGCATCAGTCAGACAGAAGCTCCCTGACCTGGCACAGCTTCTCAGCCTTGACCACATGCTGGAATCACCTGGAAGCTATAAAATACCCGCACCTACCTCCCAACCCTGCTGTGGAGATTCTGACTTAATTTTGTGGTTGTATGATGCTGAGTCGTATTATGTGCTCAGCAGAACAGAAAAAATACTCCGAATCCGACTATTGATAGGAGACTCTGGGGAAGAATGTAAGCCTTTCTCACTGGCGTTACTTGAGATGGAAAGAAAGATTTCTAGACTACCTTTTCCTTCTCTGGAGTGTTTTGGTTATAAAACCTCTCTGTTTTACACTCAGATCATTACATGGTTTACATGATATCTTCAAGGAGCCAGGCCTCATGTCCCTAGCTCCTAGGTTTGATGATGATAAGCAATCCCAGACGAGCTGCCGACAGCCTTCCATAGATAGATTCTCCTCTCAGCCAGTATCACTGGTCTCTTTACCAGGAGGTCCAGTAATCAGCGTGGTCCCGAGGGGACCATGCCAGGGCCCCTGGCTTCTTTCTTGGGAGTGTCTGCCTCTCCCTCCCTGTCCCCAGTCAGAAGATGACAGGAGAGAAACAGAGCACATGCCAACTGCTTTCTGTCCTTTCTCCTCTCGTGTGAATTCATGTATGCTTACTCCTCTCAGGAAGTTTGGACAGACATTTAAGCTCACAGAGGCTCATTCTTCCATCTGTGACATGGGGATATTATCTGGACCATTGTACTCAAAACAGATACTGCGATGAACACTATATCAAAGTATACGCTGTGATGATCAAATAGATATGAAAATAACTTTTAAGCTATAATGTGCCTTTGATAGGTTAGCTATTGATCAATATATGCATTACAGTATGTTATTTATGATGCGATTTTATATAAATTATATGATTCATATAAATTAACTTCTTTTTTACATTCACGATAGCTCTGTGGGGTTCGGAATAGGCCTATGTCACTTTACCAGTTAAGAAACTGAGAAATAGAAGGGTTAAACAATTTGCATAGTGGGTTCACATTGTACTAGACGGCACTAGAGCTTGAATTCTGCCTCTGACTGTAAATACTATATTCTTTCCACAGTATGTTCCCCAGTGATACCTACAAGGTGTTCATTTAAGTTTTCAGAAAACACGTTGTCATTCCAATTTGACTAGTGGAAGACAGACTTTTTCTGTGAACAAATCATGTCAATTCATTGTTGATATTGTGGGGGATGTGTTATTACTATGTATGTGTGTTTGACAGAGATATATACAAAGAGAGAGAAAGACTGCCACTTCTTCATATTACATCTACCAAATATGTCACCATTATATCTGCAATTCTTAGGGGAGTGCCTGGCACTTAGCAGATGTGGAGTAGATTATTTGAGTGGGTAAGTTAATGCATTAATTACTTAATCAGTTAATATCTGATGCTGTGATAGATATTAGGGGCGCAAAGAGGCAGACACATTCTGTGTCCATACAGAGTTTAGTTTTCTGAAGGAGATAGAAAAATAAACCCCTGATTAGAGCAGAGCTGGAAGATGGATGACCAGGTGATAGTGAAAGAAGATAATAACCAGACCACTCCCCACCTTCAGAGATCAGTTCTGAAGCCTTTCCTAACCCTCCTGATCAGTTTTAATTAGTGTTTTATCCAAGTTTTCATAACATGTGATCCTTGCTTCTGCTATAGATCTTGTCATGATGGATTATGATTAATGGATTTTGTGCCTTTTCTCCCTGCTAGACTGAATTTTCAAAAACAGTGACTGTCTTAGATACTTTTACATTCTTAGCATGTGATTCATAGTAAATATTCAATACATCATAAATGAATGAATGAATAAATGGCTCTAAGGATAAAGGATCTCTTTGGTTAATGAGAAGTTAGCTATTTTAGGCCCAGGTAACAGAGTATAAAGATTCAGAAATGGTAAGATCAGAAGAAAAAAAGAAATGAGAAAATTAAAGTGATAAGGTAGATGGGAAACACTTTATTAATTCTGCATCCAATGCAAATATATCGTGTTTTTATACCGGTAGACATAGGTTGTGAGAGTAAGAAGCAGGGGAAGATGGATCTGGAATATGCATAAGAAAACCTGGTGAAGGCTGAAGGGTTATGGGCTCAGTGCTGTCTCCTTTTCCTGGGTTTACTGAGTAAATAAAAACAAATGAAAAATTGCAGGTTGCCAGAGAGACAAAATTACAGGGTTTCAAAATGCCTTAGGTACTGAAAAAGGCAATTTAGCCATCTAACATGTCAAGTGTGAGTAGCTGACTGTTCGCCCCACGTTTTGAGCAGGCTATGTTATGAAGCTGATGCTTTATCAGCATGAAAGCTCTAATTATATATTCTCAGATTAATGTCTTTGAAAAAAGGCAGCATATGTTTGTGTGGGGCATCAGGAATAAGCTGTGGAAATTGTTGAGGTTTCCCAGAGTTTTGTTTATTGAACTTGATTATTATTCGTTGAGTACCTGACTTTAAGTGTAGATTTCTTTAGGACATTTCTCTTAGAAGTGCCACAAGAACTTCTGTGTTGGAAATTAGTAATTCCCACGGTGTTACAGGTAGATATTTGAGAAACAGGTTTTAATATTTTTCTTCAAAATAAATCTTTAGTTTTATAATCTTTTTAATAAATTTTCAACAAATATGTCTAAATTTGCCTGTTTACCTACCCTTCATTAAATAGTTCATGCATCAAACATATGGCAGGTGTCAGGCACTGTGAGAGACAGAGGGGAAATAATGACAACAAATAACTGTATCTGCATGCCAAGAATTTAGTCTCATGAGGGCAATATAGACAACAACTCCGATTGAACTCTTTGAAAGAACTATGATATTTATGGAGTTGAAAACAGAATCCCACGGGCTTTGCTAAAATGCTGTCTGGGTTTTATGTTACATCCTCTAATAAATGAGCTTTTGGGGAGGATCTCCTGATGGTAACAAAACCCTCTTGAATGGAGTATGAAATGCAAATTCTTTTGATTCTGTGCTATGACAGCAGCAGGCCATAGTGAAAATTAAGTAGAATACCATAGAAATAGGAAATACTTCTTCTTTGACCTGGTGAATTCTAATTTTAACATAAAGACGGGCATTTAAGCGGTGTAATTCCATGTAGCTGTTAAAAATATTAAGCTACAAAAAGTCTGCAAATATGTCCAAGACATATTGGTAAATATCAAAAGCAGGGTAGAGAATAGTACATAGAGTACAATCTGAGAGAGAGAGAGGGAGAGAGAGAGGGATGGAAGGAGAAAGCATCTTTTTCAATAGCAGAGAAAATCTTGAAGACTAGACAAGAAATTTTTGACAGTGACTCAGGTTGGGGGAAGGGGACAAGAATTTTCAATTTCTACTTTTTTCTTTTACATATTCCTTGAACATTTTAAATAATAAGCATGTATGTTTCATATAATAAAAGAAATTAATGCAAAAAGAGTTAGGATTATGTTTTCATTAGAAGCTTAAATTCGGAATGTTTTAATCACCTTCTTACTCTTACAAGAAAATCTGGTGCTCTGAGCTGGGCTTCTCTTTGGGCTTCACTCTGAGTCTCTCTGAAGTCTCAGCAGCTCTAAGAAGCAGAGATAATTAGCAAGTTATACAGTAGCAGTGGTTCAAAAGCTTAAGATCTTTAAAATCAAGCAGAAAATATTATACTTTGAAAAGAGGCAGAATTTTAGGACTCTGGAGAAAATCTTTAAGGAAATAGCTTATTTTTAAAACTCTCTAGGTATTAAAGAACGAAAATCCTCCATGTGTGGGAGTTGCCCAGGCTTTGCCCTGCCCGCCAAGCCAGAGGGTCTGGGCATCCACCATGTAACTCCACCTTCTTTGCTTTCCCAGAAGAGAAACGGCAGAGGCTGCAGGAGTAAATTAATCATAGAAGAAGATGATATGCCCTCTCCAGGGGCTGTTCCTTGGGAGTTTTTTGGGCGACTTGGAACATCCATACCAGATGGTGCAATAGGAAGCAGAGAGGCAAATGAAGGGGCAAGGTGGAAGTGAAAGGATGATGTCAGTGAGAGAGAAAGCTGGACCATTCTGATGTCTGAGGGTGAGAGATTGCAGGATGCTGCAAAGTGCTGGAAAACACAAAACAGTGTTGCCATGGACTGTAAACAATGGCCTCTTTAAATTTTTCCAAGGATGTGACTTAATATTCAAATTCTTGACTAGGTTTTACTTTTTAAAATCTAGTATCTCTTTGGTCTATGAGAATCATGGCATCTGTAACTGGAAAGTCCAAGTCGAGGAGTTTAACTCATTCCTATAGTATCCAGCTATGGGTGTATTTTTACTATGGCTACTCATGTGCATGACTTAGAGGGTAAAAAGGCAACAGAAGAGCAAATTGAGATCCTTGGAAAGCCACCAGAAATTGAAAGGAGTGGGTTTTCCATTTTTGAGTAAATATACCACACAGAACTAACTGGTTCATTCAACATCAATTACAAAAAATTCCTTAGGGGGCCAGCCCCGTGGCCGAGTGGTTAAGCTCGAGCGCTCTGATGCGGCGGCCCAGGGTTTCGCCGGTTCGGATGCTGAGTGCGGACATGGCACCGCTCATCAAGCCATGCTGAGGCAGCATCCCACATGCCACAAGTGAAAATATACAACTATGTACTGGGGGGCTTTGGGGAGAAAAAAGGAAAAATAAAATCTTTTAAAAGAAAGTTCTCATCACAGGAAAAAAATTTGTTGCTGCGTGTGGCGATGGATGTTGACTAGACTTATTGTGGTGATCATTGCACAATATATGCAAATATAAAAAAAAATTCCCTAGTGAAGTTACCAGTGAGATTTTGTTTATGTCTACATCAATGGAACTCAATTTATAAAGAGTCAGAACCCTTTCTTATAGGGGGAAGGCATGTAGGTGAGGAATTTTTCATAGATTTAGAACTGTGTGCCCCTCCAAGAAGACTTTCAATCAACCAGCATTGAAGAAACCACTGGTACTGAATCTTTTCTAGGGGAAGTGGAATGTCTTATCAAGGAAATTTCTCCCTTAGGTAAATGTGAAACTCACCTACTCAGAAAGATCTTCCGTAAGCAGCTCTAATCATTTATTTGACTCCCTAGGCATGCCAGATTATATGTAATTCCAAAAATGGCTATTTTCATCCCTCCTCAGTATTATTCATGCTGTTTCCTACTTTGGGGTCCTTCTCTGAGATGGCCCCACAGCTCACTGCATTCCTCCATCTTAGCTCTCTTATGACTGCATCGCCGCATTGATTTTAGGCATTGGTTTAGAGATGATATCCAGTTCATAATACCAACCCTCTGGCTTGGCGCGGCACTGGCCACATGGTAGGTCCTCAGTGAATACTTAATTAATTAATGGATCATGAATCTCAATGCCTGCCCCCCAGGCCTTTAAGACTCAGCTCCTGTGTTCCCATCCTTAACTGTCCGATTCTTATCAGGCTGTTAAGTACCCTCTACTGTGACACCATAGAGTGCTCTCTATACCCTCAGTCTCATTCCACTGTACTGTCTCCTTCTCAAGGGTAGTTACTTTGTCGTTCAACTTTACATATACATTACCAAGTACAGCGCCTGGAATATAGTGTTGCCTAATAAAATTTTGGCAATTCGCAATGAAGCAAACCAGCCCTGCAGCTGAAGGAGCAGAATTTACATTTACTTAAAAGGATAACAGTCGTATTAGGAGTTTAAAATTTCTGGATGTGCATCGGTGGTACATCTGAATCCCTTTAGTAAGGACCTGTTTCATAATGAGAGTCTCATTCAATTGGCTGGAAGCTATGGCTGTTTGGAATGCAGGTCATTATAACTATAATGCAGGAAATAATAACTGTAATTCACCTCAGAGTATTCTGGGAGTTTATCTACAGTGAGGTAATCTGGAGTATAAATATTTACCAGAGAGAAGATACATGAAAAGCAAAAATGGTAAGGAATATATTCAAGATGACACTGTAATGAATATGATCCTTCCATGTGATATAGTGGCAGAGAAGTGGGAGTGATTTTGCACGGATCCAAGCACCGGCTGAAAACGATGGCCTGTGGGACTGGCATTGAAAACAAAGGACCATATGGAAGTTCCCGAGTAATGTCAGAAATTTTGGAAATTGCAACAAATTCAAAATCATTCTGCTACTGATATAAATCTCTCCCTCTCCTTCTTTGTCTCTCTTTCTCTGTGTCTATCTCTCTCTGTTTCTGTCTCTCTGTCTCTCTGTCTGTCTCTGATTGTAGACAAGTTTTTTTAACCACTGAGAACCTGTAAACACGGGACAAGAAAATGGATGATGGCTAATCCAAATGGACTGTACAAATCATATTACTTCCCCTCCCCACAGCTCCCAGAGAATTCAGAGATCTTTTTTGGGTGGTTTATTAGTAGAACTGTGCTTGGCACATGATAGCCATTCAATAAATGATATCCGGATCAAACTGGATGCTGTTCTGGTAACTCCTTGCTGGTCTCCTCTGCCCTAATGCTTTGTAATCAGTACAGAGAAGAGGAAAGGGAATTTGCACTGAACATATATAGATATTGAGAAAACTCGTGGTACAGATCTGACCCTAGTTTAAAAAGAAAACTGGCAAAAGATAACTTTCATGTATGAACCATGAAATTTGATGTGTGAACTTAATGTTCGTATCAAGTTTTGATTTTCTGAGAGAGATTTCTGTATTGTTCAGGGCATACTCATTAGCCAAAGAGAAGAACTAAAAAAACATAAAATACCTCTTATAACAAGACGTAGGGAAAAGACAACACATTCTAAGTTTAAAATTGTCTTTGTTGTCTAGTTTCTATGGTTTTCAGAGTCTTTTCAGCTGAATCAATAATACACATGGTATTGAGTTTGTACATTGAGAAATATTACCTTTGTTTAAGAACAATGAAAAATGAGTGAAAGAATGCATGGCCAGAGGAGCTGTGAACTGCTGAATTAGTGTTTGAAGTGTCAGTTGTCACTTTCTAATCCTAGTCACTTCCGTGAACATCTTTTAGGAAGGAGCTATTCGTCATGTTGCTCTCTAAGTATGTTTTAAGAAGGCAGAATGGAACATTTTGGTCATAGATTGGGATATTAGAATTTAGTATTTCAGAGTGGAGCTAATCTTGGTGATGGTGAGCCAACAGGAGTGGGTGACTAAAGGAAACTGGAGGCTAAGGTTACTGGAGTACTGCAAGGAAGACATTTTAAGCTCTCATGTAGGGTGAGTAACCCCAATGTTGATGATGCCTCATCTGTTGACAGTGCTAGGATTGGAGCAAAGACTGTGATCATGGTCCCTAAGCCTTTGATGAAAGAGGAGAGTGACCAGGTTGGGAGAAGAGAGTAGTACATAAGGTAGGGTGAATCTTGGAAAAAAGGACGTTAAGATGAATATGCACTGACTCTAGAAGAATCAACAACAAACTCAGAAAATGCTCATACCTTTTCAGGACCCTATGGGAGAATTTGTTATCTACACTGGAGAGGGCTGTAGGAGAGATGGTGTTTCCAGAGAGAGAGATTTCCATTTAGGTTCTCTGGACATTTCCAGATGAGGAGAGTTTATCTGAAATGGATTGGGTTCCAGAGGTTCAGTAGAAGGAATAGTAATGTGTGGACATGAGGAAACCCTGAAGACAGGTGGAGTAAGTGGCTTGGTGGTTCAGGGAAGGCTTCGTGGGCATGTGGCCCGTGCAGTCACACAGGGCCTTGTACTTAGAACGGCCCATGCTTGGCTTCATGCTCTGCTGTCACCATCTTGAAATTCTTAATAATTTTTTTGATAAGAGGCCCCATGTTTTCATTTTGTACTGGCTCCCACAAATTATGTAGCTAGTCCTGCTTGGCCCTTTGAGAGGTAAACAATGGTGACAGGAAGAGCTGGGAGACTTGGCTCTAAGCTCCAGGCGGAGATAACTGGTGGGGTCAGAGTTCTGTTGAGGGTGATAAGGTGGGAGTTCAGCCATTTTTATGGTGCTATAAACTGTCACCAGAAATTGGCTAAAGTGGTAAAGAACAACTTGAATTGGGAGACAGATTTGCCATCTTGAAGCAAATACTTCCTGGGAAAATTAGGTTTACTATCTAACAATGATATTGTAAGAATATTGTAACAGGAATGTTCAGCCATCGTAATCTTTTCAGACAAGTGTGATTAGAAGGTATTTATTGCTGTCAAATTATTATTCATAACCCTCTGAAATGTGAATCTAAAACTTACATCACTTGAGAGGGACTGATATCACTTTCAGCATTGGTATCTAATTAACTCTTGTTTGGTAAAAGACACTGAAAAGCCAAACCCTAGTATCTTTGAATTGTAAATGTGGATTCCTGAGGCGCAGGTTGAGGATATCTTGACAGGCACAGAAGGGGAGGTCACATCCTTGCTGATTATGCAGTGAGCTATCAAAAAGATAAAGAGAGTGGAATAGGAATTACTTGCATATGAATTTCCTAAAACAAATTAGATCCAGGCCACAAATTCTAAAACAGATTTATTGAGCTTTGATACTCTGGTTCTTACCTTATCAGTCATTATACCCAATGACTGTGGGTGGGGTCACAGTCCATGTCTTCGGGCCCCAATGGTAGTGACCCTTTGTTATTATTGCACTGATGTGGAACATCAGATACACAAAGATTTTAGTTCAAAACTGAAACTAATCCCTCAAATTTCATGTTAGCCGTTGCCTAAATGCTTCTTTGCATCCTGACACTAAAGCCTGCTCACATGTTCCTCCATAAGGAACTCACACCATGATTTTGCATTGTATTTATTGTACATTCATGAGACTATCAGGTAATGGAGAAAGATATGAATCTCCTTCAATGATTATATTGTGATTGCGAGCCACAATTCATACATCTTTTTTTTAGTGAAATATCAGGTCAAATCTTTTGCCTAATTTTTAAAATTGTGTTGTCTTCTAGTTGCTAATTTTAAAGATAATAAAATGAATAAGAAAACATACATTTATTCATGTGGTTCCCATTTCCGTGCTATCATCTGTTTGGTTATCAGTCTGTCTGAAGTGTTCCTGCAGTTCACTGACGCTCTGTTCATTTATTTAAAGTCATTTTTCTCTCTGTTTCATTTTATGTAATTTATATCACTGTCTTCAAGTTCACTGATCTTGTCTTCTACAATATCTGGTCTGTTGTTAATCCAATCCAGTAGCATATTTTTCATCTCAGCCACTGTAGGTCTCATCTCCAGAAGTTAAATTTGAGCCCTTCCGTGTCTCTGCTTACCATGTTTAACAGTTCCCCCATCTCTTTGAACACATGAAAATATAGTTATAATAAGAATTTTAACAGGTGTATCACTTCTGAGTTGGTTTCTATTGATAACTTTTTCTCTTCATTGAGGTTACTATTTTTCTGATTTTTTGTATGTCTAGTAATTTTTTCTTGGCTGTTAGACATAGTAAATTTTGCCTTGTTGGGTACTGAATATTTTCGTAGTTCTATACATAATCTTGAGCTCTATTTTGAGGGCAGTTATTTGGAAACAGTTTGATCCTTTCAGAACTTGAATTTAATATTTTTTAGGTGGCAACAGAGCAGAGTCTAGTTTAGGGCTAATATTTCCCCACCATTGAAGCAAACCATGTCTGGTGCTCTACCCAATGCCCCATCAATTATGAGCTTTCTAAATCTGACTGGGGGGACTCGGCACTATTTCTGGCAATTTATGAGCTCTGAGTTCTCTTCTTTTTCAGGGGGTTCTTTCACTGAACTTACGTGGTTTCCTAGAATGTATGTGCCAATCATGACTCAGCTGAGTACTTGAGGGAGACCTTCTGCAGATCTTTGAATTCTCTCTCTGCAGCTCTGTTCTCTCTGCCGCTCCACCCTGTGCATTCTACCCAACTTGGTTTCTCTGGAGCTCCAGTTCAGTCTCCTCTTGAATGGCCCTGTTTGGCTGCGGTTCTCCTTTCTGAGCTGCAGCTTGGGAACTCCCTGAAGGCAGTAAGCTGGAGCCACAGAACAATAGGGCTGCTTGTTTTTTCCCCACCTCACAGAGGTCATATTCTGTTTGTGTGTTTTTGTTTTTGTTTCAATTGACTCAGGCAAGAATGTAAATCTTATCCCTGTTACTGAAAAGTGGAAGTCCTCCAATGATTTGTTTTTAATTATGCTATCCAATGAGTAGGTGGATAAATAAATTGATATGGCAGTAGTTCTGGTGGTAGTATTCTTTGGTGCTTCTTTTTGAGAGGGAAATCTGTTCTACGTATCCAAATCCTATAAAAAGCATACATTTTTCAACCCAGAAATTTCACTGATAGGCATTTGACCTATAATAGGTCTTTATTTATTTATTTATTTTTCACTAATTTTACTAATTGCATTTAACATTAATGTATCCTATAGATATAAATGTTAAAAAGACTTATACAAGGACTGGAAAATTTGTAAGGCCCAGGGCAAAATGAATATGTAGGATGCTTCAAAATATTAAAAACTCAAGATAGCAACAGCAGAGCATTAAACCAAGTGCAAGACCCATCTAAGCACAACTGTGTAAATCATACACCTGTGGAACCAGTTCTGACTTATACGTATACTATTTTTATGAGTTTTAACTATAAATAGTAAATAAAAAATTAAAACAAAATAAGTTCCTGGAGAGTCTGATTTTGTAGATTATGAAATATCTACAAAATATGTTATGCAATCATTAAAACTTGTGTTAGCAGATTCTTTAATCACAACAGTTAACTTTGACAAGATGGCATGTTGTGGAAGGCCTCGCTGTTTTATGCAACCAGTATGAAGGCTACATATGAGAATGATGATGGAAGAATTTGCAGAGACTCTGAAGGGTCTCGTCTGTTCGATGCAATAAAATCATGAAACTTTATTCTTTTGTCAATGACAAACTATGCATGTTTTAAAGCTATAGCATCATAGGATCAAATCTGTACTTTAGAAAGGTAATCCTGGTAAATGGTTCAAGAATAAATGAAGAAGACGCTTCCATATGACCCTTTACTTGTAGGCTAGTTGGAGAACATGAATGCATCCTTTCCTAGTTTAGCTCTGCCTCTCAACTTCCTAAATTGCCATTGAAGTTTTCTATCCATGGACATTTGGAAAACTTTATCCTAGTTTGTTATAATAATTTATTTCCTTTGGTTTTTTTCCCCAGTGTGCTCGGTATGATAATGCCTTCATTGCAGAGATCTTGATTGACAGAGGGGTCAATGTCAACCACCAGGATGAAGACTTTTGGACACCAATGCACATTGCTTGTGCGTGTGATAACCCTGACATTGTCCTGCTGCTTGTATTAGTAAGTAAAACAATTCAGTTTACTACCATTTGAAGATTTCGTGGCGTATAAAAGGCTACATATTTAATTAATGATATTTCACAATATGTAATGCTTTGGTTAAAAAAAGTGTGTATATATGTCATCACTTATGCTCCTGGAATTACAAGATAATGAGAGACTGAGGTTGTGGGTCACATAGTTCATAAAACAAATTCTGTAGATGTCATACCAAGCTCTACTCCTCTTGCCTTTTTCTTAGAAATTGTAAACCTCAATACTCTGCAAGTCAGTCCTAACTAAATTGGTTAGATAATTGTTGTTTCTTTCACTTCATTCTCTTAATTTTTAGTCGACAAAGTGTGCAATCATGAGGAGATATGGCTTATACTGAATCTCCTTCTTTTGTTTACATCTGGTAAAGAAATGTCTACAGAATTGTGTGCATGAAAATGAAAACTTTAAATATGAAAGTCATTGGAGTTATTTGTGCTCTTGTTTTCGGTTATAGCTTAGACCCTCATGTTGAGCTTCACACTGTATTTTAATTATTTTGGAATTGAGATTTTCTTTTCTGGTGAGGTTATTTCTAACAAAGATTTTAAGAAATTATGCAGGATTTTTTAGAAAACATACTGGAACATAAGAGTAAGAATGAAAGATTTGCTTTTTTTCCTTTATTAATAAAAATAATCCAGTTCCTTAATGATGCTCTAGTATGTGCCTGTGTTTTCACATACACTATTTCACATAAGACCTCACGATTTTACGCACAAGCAAACTGGTGCTCAAAGATGTTAAGCAATTTGCCATAGGCCAAAAAACAAACTATAGATTTGAACCCAAGATCATTGTACAAGGTCTGTCTTTTCTCCATGGGCCCTGCTGCCTGTCTTAGTGTCCTGTGCCTGCCATAACAAATTACCATGTACTTTAAGGCTGAGTACAAGACAAATTCGTTATCTCACAGTTATAGAGGCAGAATCCTGAAACTGAGGCATTGGCAGAGGATGACTCTCTGGTGGTCCTATGGGAGAATCCTTCCTTGGCTTCCTTCTCGGGACCCCCTGCCATCCTTGATGTTTCTTGGTTATAGGAGTGCCACTCCAGTCTCTGCCTCTGTCATCACATGACCTTCTCCCCTGAGTCTCTGTGTCCAAGTAGTCCTCTGTTTTCTTTTATAAAGACACTAGTCATTGGATTTAGGGCCTATCTTAATGCATTATGACTCCATCTTACCTTGATCTGCAAAGACCTTATTTTCATATAAGATTATTCGTAGATATTAGGGGTTAGGACTCGAGCATATCTTTTTAGGGGATGGAATGAACCCCACTGTACTGCCCTCTTCCCTCTTTTTAAAATCATAAGTGGAAGCATTTTAGGATGCAAGACTGTAAATTGAGACTTCCTTAATTTCATAAGAGGTTTAATTTGATCTAATTTTCTCTAATTTGTCTCTCAAGAATATGTACACTTATTTATATTTACAGTAGAAATTCATGTCACTGGAAATGTGTTTCTCTCAAATTCTGGAAGATGGTTGCTGTATTAAATTAATAAGGAAAGACAAAGGAAATAAAGTTTATTTAGCTTGATATAGAAACGTTTGGAGGGCTAATACTCCATAGGAAAAGACACGAAAAGTTACTTAACTCGTTTATAAGAACAAATATTCATTTTATAGAAATCGAGCTGAAGAGGAACTAAACTGACAATTCAGCATAATGGCTATGGGATTTGCTTAATATGAAAAGAAAATATGAAACACATCACAGAAGGAAACTGAATGACCTTTGATACTGTAAAATCATCAACTTTGAAGTCTTTAGAATTCTCAGAACTCATAGAACACCAGGCTGGATTATTCAAGAAAGGGCTTGGTCCGTAGTACTTGGCTGATATGATAGTTCAACACCTGGATGACGTGGGTGAAGTTGCTGCTTTAATTAAGTGAGAATAGGATAGAAAAGTTGGATTCATAGCTTTTGTGGTTTTCCTATGTTCTGATTTTTTTTCCTGAATATTGGTTGAGGATTCAGTAAAGTTACTGAACTATTCAAGGCCAATCTCCATTTATTTTCTCCAACCAATTATGATTAATCACACAGAGCCATTGCCAAAATTTGTTGTTTTAGTGCCATCGTGTGGATTGCCACTCCGAGTGACCCTATGTACAGGGAGCGGAACCCTGCCTGGTCTTTTCATGCCACCCTCTCACCTTCTCGTGCTGTATCAGACGATGCTCCACTGCTATTCACAGGGGTTTCATGGCCAATTATTTTGAAAGCGGGTGGCCAGGTCCTTCTTCCTAGTTTGTGTTAGTCTGGAAGCTTCGCTGAAACCTGCCTACCATGGCTGACCCTGCTGGTGTTTGAAATCCTGGTGGCATAGCATTCAGCATCACAGCAACATGTAGCCACCACAGGATGACAACCTACAGAGGGGTGGTGTGGTTCCCTGACCAGGAAACAAACCTTGGCCGTGGTGGTGACAGCACCGAATATTAACCATTAGACCACTAGAGTTGGCTTTGCCAAAATAGGCTCTCTATTTTTGTTTCCTGTATGCAAAATGGCCATATTTATTCTCAGGAACCAATATTCATGTGGCTGTGCTTGAAATTTTAAAATCCTTCTTCCATTTCCTCAATGCAAATTGCTGGATGAGGACTTCAACTTCCTGAGTTCAGACAGGGTTTGTCAGCTCTTAGTTCCACTGCAGGCCGTGATTTCTTTCCTTCATCCTAGAATGTCTCCGTTTCCTATTTCTGATGGAACAAGGCAGGAGGATCTACTTCTTTATAGAGGCTGCACTGAGTCCTGATCTAGGCATCCCATATGACACTTAAAATTGAATATTGAAGGGACACGTCACCCAGAGAAGAGCTCAGCACATGGCA
Source organism: Equus przewalskii (assembly GCF_037783145.1). Lineage (NCBI taxonomy): Eukaryota > Metazoa > Chordata > Mammalia > Perissodactyla > Equidae > Equus > Equus przewalskii. Next base: position 76,430,015 of record NC_091846.1, read on the forward strand.
GGGTAGTGGTTTCAAGGTGCAGTAGCTATGACTGCATCAAGTGACTCCCCTTCAGCATATAGAGACTGTTATCACAGCATAAATATCAGAGATAACATTGATGAACTAGAAGTAGCAAACCACTTGGACCACCCTAAGGACAAGAATGAATCATGTTTATACCCAGAGCTGGGATTAGGGCAGGCTACAGGGAACAGTGCCTTGGATGGCAATTCACAAGGTACGTTCTCATTGTAGAAATAAGTTAGATATTTAGTCATAAATTAATTGGGTCTTCCCAGTGACTCTTTGCATAACTGAGGAATATGTGTGAGCCTAATTCCTGTTGAGGTTAAACAGCGTCTTCCAAAGGAAATCAGTGAGCACTGGCACCAGTCCCGTTCCCAAAAACAAATGCTTAGAAAAAGAATAACAACTGAAGTAGTTCTAAATTATGGTACTGACTGGGGACAGCCTCATGTCGTTTTCAGACTTAATGATAGCTCTATTATGATGAAGTGAGTTCTCTACACTTTTTTTGTGCTTTCATTTTATCCCCCATTCTTTGATATTTTTCCCCACTTGCTGCTGGCATCATCAGCACATTACCTGTGTTTCTTGATCTTTCACCTCAGATATATTGTACTTATTTAAATAATGATTTACTTTTCCCTTTGTTTTCATCTCATACAATTTCTCTAACTCTTATTTGTTCCCATGGCAATAACTCAATTGTAGTAATGGCCAGTTGCCTTTATAGTAAACATCTCTTCTGCCTGGAACAATTTGGTTTATATTCAATAATTGTTTATCTAGCAAACATCAGTGGTGTTCATCAGGGAGGACCAAATTAGGCATATACTTAATAATTAGCTTCTGGCAAGTCGCAGAAGTGGCTGGCTGGTACATACATGACTATTTGTTAAAATGGTGCCAGGACTTTATAGACACGCAATGTGTACTCAGTGATTACATAAATAAGCAATTGAGTGAAAGAATGGCAGGCACATTTTTGGAAGTCAGCCTGAATTTAGTATCACTACTATTAACTCATTTTGTAACTAATAAATACTGTCTTATAGTCACATTCATCTTTTACAGATTCTAGAATTCCTCATCCTACTCATTCTATACTTTTACTTAGAAGAAGTGCCACTTCAGCACACAGATGGTCTCAGTGTCTGATGACATTGCGTTTCTTTACCAGGAAGAACTGAGAAATAGAAATTGATGTTATTTCATGTATGAACATAGAGTTAAATCTCTAATTTTCAAATTACTAACATTTTCATGGTTCTATAGTTCCCTTTTTCTCACATAATGGAATAATCCAACCTCATATACAAAGTGATGTATATGTTAGTTACTGTTATTCAGTGACCTTCATTTATTGATCTTTATCTTCATCGATTTAATTAATATATATTGATTACCAAATATTTTTAACTGAATTCCTGCCTTCAGGGAAACTACCTTTTCTTTTAATTCATTCAGGAAATGTTTATTGAGTGACTACTATGTCCTAAGTGCTACACAGTGAATAAAAAGACATTTCATATTCTAGGGTAATGGCAAAAATGAGCAAAAGCAAGCAATCTAAGCGTACCACTGAGAAGTCTGACCAATGGATTAAGCAGGTCTTAGCTTCATTACCACTGTTATAGCCAATCCACCATCCAACCACAGAAATAACTTACTTTTAAATAAATGTTGATGAAATATATTGTTATAAAAATTGTAATTACTATAGAAATATGTTCCTACCAACAATCTCAAAAGAGAAATTTATTTTACTTCCAGAATTAAAAGCCGTGGTACTTGGCTTAGTGCTACATGTACAATAGTTCTTCCGTTTTCCAAAGCTTATTGATGAGCAAGAGAGACTGCACATTCGTTCATTCCATAAATGTTTCAGTGCCTTCTAATCTGGACTAAGAGAGTCAGCAGTGAACAAAGGAAGCAAAAATCTCTGCCTCTTGGAGTTCACATTCTCCTGGGGAGAAGCAGGAAAAAACAAATACTTTAATGAGTAAAATAGATAGTGGGTCAACTAAAGAGAATTATTGAAGGGGACAAGAAGAAAGGAGTAGAGAGTGTTAAGACAGAGGGGACAGCAAGTGCAAAGCAGTGTGGCAGTGTCCTGTGATGAGGAACAGCAAGGAGGCCAGTGCAGCTCCCTGGAGGGAATGAGGGCAGGGCAGGACATGAAGTCAGAGAGGCAGTGGATCTAATCAAGCCCATTGCAAGGAGAGGAGCATCTACTTTCACCCCAGGTGATCAGGGGAGCCTTTGGAGGGCTTTGAGTGGAGAAGTGACATGGTCTGACTTCTTTAAGGTGACTTGTTTAAGGAGATCACCCTGGCTGCTGGTTGCAAATAGGCAGGGGGGAGGGGCAGTACAGGGAACATTCACAGGATGCTGTTGCCACCACCCAGGCTAGACAAGGTGGAGGTGGCGGGAAGGGAAGGGGCTGACATCTGGATGTTGTGAAGGTTGAGTTGTCAGTATTTGGTGTGGCGTTGGATTTGGGCTTGAGAGAAAGGACAGAAGTCATGGATGACTTCCCCTTTTATGGCCTGAGAACCAGAGGGTTGGAATTTGTGTTTGCTAGAGTAGGTGAAAGTCATGGGGTTGGGTTTAAAAATGGCAGAAAAAATATATTTGAATCACATTTTTCAAGTCCTTCAGGAACTCTATTTATAAAAAGTTTCAGGGCCGGCCCGGTGGCCAAGTGGTTGAGGTCGCGCGCTCCGCTTCAGCAGCCCAGGGTTTTGCTGGTTTGGGTCCTGGGCACGGACCTGGCACCACTCGACGAGCCACGCTGAGGCAGCATCCCGCATGCCACAACTAGAGGGACCCACAACTAAAATATACAACTATGTACTGGGGGTACTTGTGGAGAAAAAGCAGAAAAAATAAAGAAGATTGGCAACAGTTGTTAGCTCAGGTGCCAATCTTTTAAAAAAAAAAATTTCCATTGATTTTTCAGATTATTTACTGTTGAGTTTTTGTTAAGTAGGGATGTGTGTGTGTGTGTCCGTGTGTGTGTGTTGCCACCATATACTGAACAGCATTTGAACAGTGGAATTTTAATTGAAACACAAATGTTCTATGTTTTGTAGGAGGCGTAGCTACTGTGAATGTTGTCAGTACTTTTGTCAGATGATCTACAAAACTCTGGAAGATACTAATAATTAGCTTTTATACAGCTCTCCCTATGTGTCAGGCATTTTTCTATGTGCTTTACAATTACTAATTCACTCAGTCCACACAAAATCCTAATTTGTATGTGCTAGCTTTTTCTGCTCTTTACAGGTGAGGTGACTGTTGCACAGAGAGGCTAGTCTGTCTGCTAAAGGCCGGATGATAGTGGTGGAGGCAAGATTTAAGAAATATTACACATACAGGTGATTCTCATTATTCGTGGTAACTATGTTCTGTAAGGTCACAACAAACACTGAATTAGTGAATATTGAACAATAGCTCCTAGGGGACATACAGGGTTAGGTTCCTACAAGCCTCCAGTCACAACATTTTCATCAACAGATCTGTACAATCTTTGTTTTGTGTGTGCTTCTGCTTAAAGACATCTTCTTTAATATATTGTTGATTCATAAACATCAAACTCATGGCCAATAGGACTATAACTCATGCCTGAACAAAGCTTCTCCAACACATATATTTTCTATTAAGGCTTGTTATAGCCTTCTTGCACTTAGAAACACTAGACAGCACCTCTGCATGACACCAGGGGACCATTGTAAACAGGGAAATCACCAATGAAAAGCTCAAACATGCAAAAATGTGGCTCTAAATAGATGGAATAAGGACATTTGTTTACACTATGAGAGCTAAGCAAGAAGACTTGTTGGACCTCAGCTGCGAACGTGCGTGTTGGGTGAATTTTTCACCACTCTGCATATACACACGAATGAATATCAGAGTACCACGGCTGTTGATTTTGGGATTGCAAATAAATTTTAGCACATAGGCAAATTTGCAAATATGGAATCTGTGAATAATGAGCATCATCCATATTTATTACTAAGCAAAACAATTGACATTTTTTAGGTTATGGATATGAAATAGCGATCATCTAAACCCATATATTTTAGGAATTGGGATGGGTCAAAAATGATAGATTTCTACAAGATGTTTTCAAAATTTAGACACAAAAAGTTCTCATTATTTTCACAATTTCCATCTTATAGTTGAATAGAGCTTCGCATTTTCCTGGAAGTTTCACAAATATCTCACTGGGTCTGCAGAGCATTTCTAGGACACAAGCAATATGGTTAATATGTAATAATTTTTATATAAAGAAATTTAATATGAGAGGTTATGTAGTAGAGTAAAATCCCCAAATCTAAATGTTTTGCCTGCCAATAAAATAATATTTTAATGTATTATAGTTTTTTATATTTAATATATAATTATATATTGTATACATTATAATTATACAGTTTGTCCACTGAGAATTTTCTTTCACTTACCTTGTTTTATTGATTATTTGAGCATCTCACATATATAAATTTTTTATTTTACATTCTGCATTATCCAGTTTTTAAAATGCTTTCTAATTTGTGGCATATTCAAACACCAATGATATATAATGCAAATTTTTTGTATTTTTTTAAAATAATTCCAAGGTAATTTTCTACTTCCCAGATTTTAAGAAGCTTTTCTGTTATTCAAGAATAAATCACAGAGGCTGAAAAGTGATTAACTCAGACCATGTCACGTTTTATTCTCTTGAAAATCTTTATTTCACCATGTTCGTGTACATATATTTCTGGCATGTTGTATCAATGCATCTATGCCTTGAGTAAGTGTTTGGAAAATACACTCAGAATCTGCTCAATTACTTGCTTGCTGAGAGAGGAACAATAGACTTTTCTTTGCTATTTTGTCCCATGTGATTTCGTAGGGGATGGTCTCTAAATAGCATCGCTCTGTTTTCATCTCTGATGTGACCTTGGATTGAAGGTTTGCATTTCTCTGCAGCATGCTAGATCCGAATTTTCACGTTCAATTTTCCAATGTGGCCACAGTTGCTAAGCTACTCTGTCCTGTTAGCAGTTCTAAAGCTGTGACAAATCTGCACATTTTAACAGTCCACTGCATTTTGAATCATAAGAAACAAATTACTTTTATTTCAGTGTTTATTATTTTGAAAGGAAAATAATTTGATAGAGTAAAATACTGTATGATGCTTGTATTGGGGAAGATGATTACCTATGTTCCTAACTCATCATCTCAGATGTCTTTTTTTTCCCTGTTGAAAATTTGGAGAGGATGTGACTTGAGACTTCCCATGTCCTAGAACCATTTAATATATTTTGCTATAAAGGGTATTTATTATACATAATTTCAAGAAATGAGTATTACATAACTGAAGGATAAAATGGCATTTGCTTGTTTATTGTTATTTTTTAAAGGGGTGACAGGCAATAGCAAATTGCTAAGTTATTACTATGATGTATTACTGGAAGATCTTTTAAGATTTTTTTACTCCTTGAAATTAGATAGTGTAGGAGGAAATATTACCCCGTGGAGAGTTATTAACTAAGGGAGGCTCAGCAATACCTTTATCATTGTTTCACTTTGATAACAACGGGGTGTGTACTGGAAACAGCAGTGAGTGTTTTCTCTATCCTTGGCCGTTTGTGTTTGAACATCTGGTGTTAGTCATTGCTCTGCTTGTTGGATAGAGTGTGTCGTGGACTGTGTTTAATGGGCGATGTGAAACTAGATCATTTTAATGGGTGCTGTAGGCAACTTCTGGAAGACAGCAATTCTGTCATGACTGAAATAGTAAATGATATTTCAAAATAGTAAATGATATTACTTTGTGTTAGGTGGCTTAAGGTAATAGATCAAAATTAAGTCGTTCCAAAACTTCACTCATTAGTTCTTTAGACTAGTCCCAGCTTAAATACTAGTATACAAAATTTGATATTGTTTAGTTATAAATTACCCTGCCCATGACTTGCATTTGTTAAATATTAGGACACTGGGTGCTCTGCTATTTCAGAAGGTTATATTCTTCTCCAGAAAATGAGTCATAGAGCCAAATGGTTCAGGGTAAGTCTGATTTGCCAATAAAACTGTGGCAGAAGATCTTGGCCTCGTTATCAACCTTTTATGTAAATGACCACACGCACAATATTTAATCTGCTTCTCAGCACTTGATATCGCCTTCAAATTCACTGAGAAAATTAAAGTCTTCAGGCTTGAATACTTTCAAGTTCCTACTATATCACAAAGAGTTAAAACAAGTAGAAAGTTTTGATAGTAGGCATGGAGCAGAACTCAGAGCCAGAGGGCTCGTCTGCATAATGATGTAGAGGAAATGCCGACTGTCATCTTGTTGGATATATAAATAGATGAATCCTGTTGACCATAGTGCAAAGCCTTCAAAAATAGATGAAAACAATATTCAAAGGTTTATGTATTTATTTTATCAGCTGATACTAACTCGATACCACCTGACACTTTACTACCAGTTTTTTTCTGAAGAAAAAAATATATCACTTTATCTTAATTTTAACATAACTATTAAGAACAAAGTAACACTTTTTGCATTAGAATAGATGTGTCTTTCTAGTCAGTGATTTTTCGCTTCTAAGTGAAGTAAAATTCAAGGTATATATCCTTTAAAAAATCAAGTATTCTGGTAGTATTCATGATTGGTGTTTTTTCAACTATTGTGGAAGTTTATTTAACTGGAAAAAATTAAAGTAATTTTTAAAGACTGCCTTGATTTTTCAATTCTGTATTCTTCAATTCTGTTTGTTTGGTGGTTTTGGCACTTTTGTCATGATTGTCAACATATTTTCACTTAAGTGATTGAGTGAAGTACACCATGGCCAATGCCATATCAGTGTACTCAGTATCCACGCTATAGACAAAAATTGAAAATGGTCTTTTCTGTAAAGATATATTAAATATGCAGAAATTTACTCAATCATGGCTGTTAATGTCAGAATCCTAACACATTTGGAAGTACTTCAATTACTTCTGTGTTATATTTATGGCAAAAAACACTATATTCACAATCGCTGAAAATAAATTTGTCTTGTTTTGAGCATGATTTCTGTTGGCCCAGGGGTTCCATGATTTCACTCCTTTGTGCAGTATAAATTGTTAATGCAGGAAGATGAAAGACCTGTGCTTGCACATAGCATTAACTTGATTTCTTGTGACACACTGTGTCATTAATCAACATTTTCAAGGACTTCTATTGGTGATTAAGATTTTCCTTTTTGACTTATATTCTGATAGGAGGAAAAAAATACTCTTTAAATACAAAAGCATAAACTCAAAAAGGTGTGCTTCATGGCATTTCTATAATTTTATAGAAAATTCTTTGAAGAACAGAGAAATGCGTACATTATATACTTTTCATGGGCGTCTAATAGAAACACGGGCATGTTAGGTTTTTCCTGGGCTTAATAAGTTAGGAAAACACACATCTCTACCATCTGTGCCCAAGACCTAAGGAAAACTTTTTCAGGTTTACCCTGTTCATTTGTTTATCTTCCATTTTTTGTAAATTATATTTCCCCTTCAAAATTGTTCTTTCATGCTAAATAACCTCTTAAATCTATATTTAAGACAATTTTTAAAATTTAATAATTTATATTAATATTGTAAAGCATTTAGATTTAATTTCTGAATGTTATTTTAGTAAGATGTTTTCTCTTTCTAATTACACAGGCAATTCATATTTATTTTAGAATCATTGGAAAATACAGAACCAGAAGAAAATGTCATCTACAATCCCACTGGTCCAAGAAAATCAATGTTAACATTTTAATACATGTCCTCCTAGTTCTTGTCTGTGGGGGAGGGGGTGTGTATGTAACACACACCTAAAACTTGGATTCATATTAGGTCTTTTAACCTTCAGAAATTTTTCCATGTTTTTAAATATTTTGCCCAAACATGTGTTTAGCGGCTGCAATAGTGTTCCATAGTTTAGGTGCTATAATACTTTTGGGTAACTTAAGCTGTTTCCAGTTTTTCACACTGAAAAATAATGAGTAGTTGTGATTTAAGAGATTTCTTTTTACCGTAGAATATAATTATCACTTTTATTTCCTCCATGAGTGAAACGGAATAAATTCAAATAAAGCTCTGAGGATTTACATGGATATCAACAAATATGGCTCTTTCTCAACTAGATGCAGTCAATTGAGAGGTTTTTCTAACTATTTGCCAGTTAGATTTCAGCAAAAGAATTAAGATATAATGCTCTGCTGTAAGAAACTTGTCATATAAAATGACCGGCCCATTCCTCTAGAATGTTCCTGGTAATGCAACCCTTGGAAGAATTGAAAAAATAGTCAAGTTAGAGCCCTAGCTGAGAGAGGCTATGCCATTGTACCCTACAGTAATTTAACATAGGACGTGAGCTTCTACTGTAGGGTCAAATACATCTGGAAGTATTTACTAAAGGAGAAAAACCATATAGCATTTCTGCTATGCTCCATTTCCCCCCTCTGACCTTGCTTCGACCGTTATAACTCAAGAATAGCTGGGAATGATGAAATATCTCCCCCATATGCTTATCACAGCATGTAAATCATTATACAACACGGCTGTAATGCAACCGTATTTAATTTGGAAAGCACCTTCTACATAGGTGGCACTAGATCGGGTATAAAATAAATAAAAGAGGGGGCCTCTCTATTGAGAACTTGAAGTGAGGATGAAGCACACTTAAATGAGAGATATACAGGATTAAATGAAAAGATGAAATTCTAAAGTAGTAAGGAATGGAGTGAGTCTCATGTCCATATAGACAGGGCTAAAAATTTTAAATACCAGAGTAAGTCAATCTGTCAAAAGATTCCAACTGAACCTGGAACAACCCAGTTTTGACTAATGGCACAGGTAGAAATTAAACTTTTTGATATTGATGAGTGGACCAATGTCCTCTGTGATGGTGACAGCATGAATAAGGCTTGCAATTAAAAATGGTGAATTGTGGACCCTGTGTGGGTTCTTTTGGCTGAGTGGCTATTGCAGAATCCCAGAGGAAGAGGGATTAGCATGTAAATCAGTAGTATCTTGCATGGTGAGAAATACCATGAAATTGCTACCTGAGAGATTGTTCTTTATGGAATACACCCAAAGTGAAAGAAGAGTTACAAGCTTTGTCCAGGAGGAGGAAATGAAGGTATGTGATAGACAGAAGGTTTGGGAAGCATTCCCTGAGGAGCTGATCACCAAGGTGAGATCTGAAGGATGAGCTGGGTTTGTTAATCAGGAGGAGGAGGAGGAAGGAACATTCCAGATAGTTGAACAGCTTGTATAAAGACTCCTTGATGGGAAGGAGCAGGTCTGAGAGGAGACCAGTGTGGATGATTGGAGAGAGTGGAGAGAGCATGATGAGTGAGAATGAGAGATAATTGAGACCCAATCAGATGAAAGGGGAAACTGTACCAGGAACCAATGGTGAGTTTTAAGTGAGGATAGGTGGATACATGGTCAAATTGTCACATGGAAATGACCTCCCTTGAGGTGCAGAGGAGAAAGGACTGGAGGGTCGGGGTGGATGCTGTTAGCATTGTGAGGTTACTGCTGCAGCTTAGGTAAGGGGAGACGGAAGTCTGGGCCAGAGTGACCATGGTCACGAGAGATGGAGCAAGTCTGGCAGATGGTTATAAAACAGTACAGATAATATGGCCCTCTTTTATAGAAAATAATATATTCATATGATCACATATATATATGTATATGTAGTTGTATATAGGTATACTGTAGATGTTTTTATAAAGTTGATATCATGGTATCCATACTGTTTTGCAACCTAATAAATATATATGATGGCTTAATATGACAACTGGCAAGGCTATACTAAAATTTATATAATAGCCCTTTATTTATTCTTTAAAGTATAATGAGATTATTGAAATAGAATGCCGTAACAGTTGCCTTAGAGATTCTCGTAAACTTCTAAAACAGTGATTACCATAAATCTAAAACTACATTTAACTTTTAACTTAATTTCAAAAGTTCCTAGAAACTTGTGATTTAAAAATCTAGTTCTATCTCTTGGAAAAAGAATGCATATTTTAACATGACCCATAAAATAAAAGTATTTTAATGGGATGATTTATTGCTAAGAAAATTATTAGGTAAATATATTACATTAAACCAATATCATTGAAGTACCCACTCACTTCCAAGCATATTGCATCTGTGATAAATTCCACGTGGAAGCAGTGCTTTGAAATTTTGATCTTTCACTGTCTCTGCAGTATTCCTTTCCTACCTCAGAAAACTAATTTATAATAGGAGTTTCCAACACATATTGATGGTTGGAAGGTACAGATAGATCAAAAACATCTGTCATCTAAGTTCTTGAAGTCACACTTAGAATCCAATTCATGATAAAGCTGGTTTTAAAATATGTTTGTATTTCAGTATTGTCGTGTTGCCACTTATGTCTGCACTGTTCTAACGGACCACATGCAACTGCTTAATGAGGGAGAAGCCACAGCCCAGAGGCCTGCCAATGTGTCAGGGCTTCAGTGCCTTAACTTTTGGTTCAAGTTGTGTTTTTCTCAATTTTTATTCCCTGTAAATGGATGACTAGTGTCCCATGTGGATTTGTCCTAGCTGTGTGTCCTCTAGGTAGAGCTCGTTTATAAGTTTTTATTTTATTGCCTATGACTTTAATTGAACCACCTCTGTAAGAGATCACTCTTATTAAGACAGCTTAGTTCTGAGGTCGCTTGATTATCACGCAATCTTTTTAGCAAAGAGAGAGGAAAAGGATCAAGTCGTTCGCATGTGCCGAGCAGATGGAGAAATGTCTGTCTTTTGATTTGTCATCAGTGGTCCCCCTTTCGTCTTCTGACTCCATCAGAAGAGCAGCCCTAGCTGTCACACTAGCTGTTAGATGTGGATGATGGCGTATTTTTTATTCAATTCAGAACTCATCTTGGGGAGTTGAGTGCGATGTTTGTTAATAAATCAAGCTCCACAAAATCAGGAATTCCTTCACATTTAAATTTAAAGAAACATTCAATCTTTAAACCTCATTTTAAAAGTGCTTTTTTATACCAGGATAGTGCAAACTATGCACTTATTTTTTTGGACTCATAAATATCAGACCCAGAATAGTGCATATTCTTGATTGATGCTTTCATGTAATACCTGTTTCTTCATTCATGATTCTTGACACTCATTTCTTTTTCGATATTGTATCTATTACAACAGCCAGATTTGGGTATTTTAATATTAATGGAAATATGTTAGGTAATTTACACTTTAGGTATTTTATCATTTTCAATGAAGATGTTATGAGATCTATACTTTTTTACATATATAATTTAATTCAGAAAGCTCCAGCTAAGACTTGCCAAATGAAAATCACTCTTCCACTGATTTTGTAGGCTATGTTCTTTTAAGGATTGTCATCTGCTAAAGAAAAAAATAGTAACGTCTAAGCCTTCTAAAGATTTTACTTTAAGAGCTGGATAACTTGCAGATGTTTTAACAGAATTTTGGAATTCTATGTTAAAATGTGAATAATTTTTAGTTGCTTTTATGTAGATGGAGTAGGAATTACCATTGCATAAAACACACACATTATTCAGTTGTTTTTATTACCATTTGCATATTTTTGATATTTGATCTCGTAGACACAAGTTACTATGTACTGTTTGTTAAGTTGTTGACAAGTTAAGACTCAGGAGAAATGCAGCAACTGCATTACCTGGAAAATGAGAAAGAAGGTGAGGGCATGTCATATCAAAGAAACGATATGGAAAAAGCGTGATACAACTAAGACATTTAAATTTAATTCAATTTGACTGCCCTGGGCATATAGAATATAAAAGAAAACATTCAGGGGGAGAATTGGAGAATTTGGCAGGCAAAAGTGTTTATAGTCCTTTCTATAATAATTGCAGACTTTTAGCAAAGACTTTGGGTTAAAACTTTAAGGACTATTAAGTCAAGTGGGAATGTATACATGAATAAAGAATATATAGAGTAAAAGATAATTTTTCTTTGGTCCAAGAAAGTAAATTTCAAAAAAACTAATTCAAAATGATGCCAAAGAATATCTAGTTATCACTAAGGATTTTCTGTCAGTCAGGAAGAAGTAGAAATGGAATAAATCTGTAAGTTTAATTTCTAAATATAGCAGAAGGAAGAAGGCATTTGATGGTAGGGTCATTATGATCATAGGCTTGGTGGTAGATATAAGATATCTTTGCCAGGAAACACAAAACAGCTATAACAGCTGTAAGATCATCCAACACGTCGTTCTCTTAAAGAACTGTTAGAAATAGGTCCAACCTAAATTGTTGCTTTTCCCACCCTGTAGCTGTAGAACTCAGGTTCTAGAATTGCTTCTTCAGTTCTGATACTCAGCTGTCCTGCTGCCCCCATCCATGGAGACGCAGTTACCACTTGCTTCCATTATGAAGTGATTAAACTGGTAAATAAAAAGGAGTACCATAGAAAAGTGTTTCGGGCATCCCCAGTCAAGGTGCATCCTAATAGATGCTTATAGACCATGCCTGGAACTTGATTGTCTAGCTCAGCAGTGCCCAAAGTATTTGGACAAATTAGTTCTCATCTCATCCTGACCCATCCCAACATATGGCAGCTTCACAATGCCATGATGCATTGTGGAGTTATAAGAGGCTAGAGAGTATGCAAGGCTTTCCAAATAGGTTTGACCATGGACACCTTTTAAAAAACTCTCTTACAAATATAGGGTGCCATAAAATGCAGTTAAAAGCTGGCAAAACTTAGTGAAACCAGGGAAAGGAAAAAGGGCAGCTCGCTGTATAGGGAGTCAACTCTACCACAATTGAATGTCATCATCTCTGTTACCACCTATGAGTAGAGTTAACAGGTAGTGAAAATATGTAAGGATAGAATGTTTGAGAGTGTCAGTCTGGTATTAGGGAGAATTAATTGGAAGGTCACAGATAATGAGAAAATCTCAACAAAAAAACACTTTAAGAGACATCTGCTTGAGTCTCATCTCAAAGTGAGATGACACCTCACCTTGATCCTATTACCCAAGTTTCCACAGCCAGTAAAGTTTCAGAACTGGGACTCCCTGAGATTGGTCTATTTCCAGAGTTCGTGTTTGTCCCTCTCTCCACCAGCTCTCTGTATCTACTGTCTTCTTGTGCTGGTTGGTGCTGATGTGGATTGTTTTGTAAATTTAACTGGACTCTTCAAGTAAACTGGAAACACCTTGAACACCTCCATTGCCTTATACTTTTTATACCACTTCTGTATCCTCATCTGAGAACTGCAGATACTAAAATATGAAAGGAGACCTCAAAAACAGAGAACAGAGGGGCCGGCACGGTGGCACAACGGTTAAGTTCACACGTTCTACTTTGGCGGCCCAGGGTTCACCAGTTCAGATCCCGGGTGCAGACATGGCGCCACTTAGCAAGCCATGCTCTGGCAGGTGCCCCACATATAAAGTAGAGGAAGATGGGCACAGATGTTAGCTCATGGCCAGTCTTCCTCATCAAAAAAGACGAGGATTGGCAGCAGATGTTAGCTCAGGGCTAATCTTCCTAAAAAAAAAAAAAAAAACAGAATTATGGGATTTTTAGAGTTTGGCAAGGATCTTGTCCCATTATCTCCTTTAAAGCGTTCCTTGAGCTGTCCCAGGTGTGACACTGGTTAGGGGCTGGGTTTGGAGAGGAACCCACATCCTTACCTTGCAGACGACCGGTGACAGATCTGCTCTCCGATGGTCTTTGGTTCCTCAGGGGTTTAAACTTTTCCCATGGCAGTCAAATTTCCTACTTCTCTCAGGTTCTATTCTCTGAACTAATATAAATTCCAAATAATATTTTAGAATATAAAATTGGTCCTCAATAAGTTGTAAGTCATGAATCTTCCTCTCAAAGTCCAGATAATAATGGAAACATTATTTTAAAAAATATCTCTGGTTAACTCATGATGTGGATTCATTCATTCATTCACTCCCTTAACACATTACTTGTTGAGGGTCTTCTATGTGCCAGATGCTTTGCTTGCTCCTGAGAATACAGGAGCAACAAGAGAAACAGGATCTCTGGCCTTAAACATTGATAGTCTTGTGTAGGAGAGAAAGTAAAAAATGAGCATAAGCACTAGTTCATTTTTTTAGTGTATAATCATTAATATGACATAGACATATCATATAGACATAGACATTTCTGTGCATGCCATGCATCGAATCTTAACTTCACTGAGTGCTGTGATGGGGTAGATAAACACTACTGTGGCAGCTCAGGAGAGGGAGTGCCTGACCTCATCTAAGAGACACTGGGCAGCGGTGGAGTAAGACGGAAGGAGCACCTACCTGGAGGCACCGCCTTTGGGAGAACATTACATAAAACCCAGGGAGGTGATTGGGGGTTTCGGGTGGTAGCCATGGGAATGAAGGAAATATTGATGATATATTTCGATATACGATGATATGTTTTGATGATGATGTATTTTGAAATCATTAGTAATGTTGACTTTTTTAATGTAGGAGCTAAAGAAGGGGAGGGAATTTAAAAGTGACTCCAAGCTTTCTGTTTTTGGGAAATTGGGAGGAATGGTGCAATTTACCAAGAAAGCCAACACCAGTGGACAAATCTTTTTATGTGAGAGGGCCATGCATTCCTTTTTGAACATATTAAGGTCTGGATCCGTGGAAGACATCCACCTGGAGATGTCTAGGAGGCAGTTGGTCCTGGAACTCAGGAGAGAGAGAAAAGTCTTAGGTGAATACACATGATAACAGAAGCCCTCAAGTAAAGGAGATCAACCCATGAAAATGTGAGGTCCCAGAGAAGAAAGAACATTTGGAAGAGGGTCCAGAGTAAACCGATTAAAGATTGTTTGAGAAACAGGAGGCTACAAAGAAGACTGAAAAAGAGAAGCTGGGTTTAGAATGCAAACCAGAAGCTTGTATTGTCATGAAAGTCAAGGGGAAGTATGCCTTGAGAATTTCCTTGGGGCAACTGGAGAACTAACATGAGCAGAAGCTAGTCATTCAAACATAGAGAAGCAAATTCTCAGGAAGTTGCAAACTGCATCCATAACTCAAATGTAAGGAGATATTAAATTTTGTATGGTTTCCCACTCATATGTACATAAATATTACAATGCGGAACATTAAAACTATAATAGAATATTCTAGACTAAAGAAAGAAAAAGAAAGAAGTGTTGGCACTGGCACCATAAGGCACTAGAGATGAATCACACGTGAAGCCCATTAGTGCAAAGTTTTAAAGGGCAGAAAATATCAACTGCCTGTGTTTTCAGTTTGTTCGTAAACAGACCTGGAAAAAGCTATACTTTCTCAGAGCAATGTGGAGTGCTCAGATTAGAAAAACAGGCTTTTTAAAAAGCAAAGTAAACACACTGGTGTTGGAGAATAATTACATGAATAACTAATTTTAGGAGAGTAGGCCCTTTCATGCAAGGCCTTAGTCAATAAGTATTTACGATGTACCAACGTGTGGTTCACACGAAACCATCACACGAGAGGAAACGAATGGCTTAGTAGGAAATGTGACGTAAGTGACTGGCGCAATACCTTGAAATGATGTTGAATTTACCCCAAGCGTATGAGCTCTTTACTAACCTGGAACCTCTGCTTTCTTGCCTTGGCTTTTTCTCAGCCACGCTTACTCGATAGACTTGTTTACAAAATTGTATCTTTTAATTAGAAGATTGACTTTTAATTACATTGTGGCCATTAATTGATTCAAGTGTTACTCAAGCTAGCTCACCAGATAATCATTAACTTATCTAAAGTTTCACTTCTTATCTTTGGATTCAGTAGATTTGAAACTTGCCATAAGAATGGTCATGTGTTTTCATCTTGTTTCATAGTTTTGTTCACTTTTTATTTTGAAAAATGTATTTCTCAATATACATATCATACATGTTTCTTGTAGAAAATTGAAAGACACCCACAAATGTAAAGAAGAAAATTTAAAATCACTAATAATTGTATCCCATAGAGATAATCAATGAATATCTTTTTTTTTTTTTGAGGAAGATTAACCCTTAGCTAACTGCTGCCAATCCTCCTCTTTTTGCTGAGGAAGACTGGCCCTGAGCTAACATCCATGCCCATCTTCCTCTACTTCATATGTAGGACGCCTACCACAGCATGGCTTGCCACACGGTGCCGTGTTCACACCCGGGATCCAAACCGGCGAACCCCGGGCCGCCAAAGTGGAACGTGTGAACTTAACCACTGTGCCACCCAGCCAGCCCTGAATATCTTTTGGTGTACTTCTTAATCTCCCGCTCTCTTCTCTCCCTTTTCCCCACACAGGTAAAATTCATGCTGAATTTATATGGTGCCATGCATATATATCTTGGTAACCGGTCTTTTTATACCCATTTCCTGCATTTCTCCAGGCCTTAAAATTTCCTGTCACACATGATTTTTTAATGATATGCAGTTGCATATTATAAATCTCAAGCATTATCCTATTTTAGATACTTTACACAAATTTTCATTACTTTTTCCTATTTTTATGATACTGTAATTACATCATTTCATGATTACGTCTATAAATCTCTCATGAGAGAAATATTTCATGCCTGCCATTGTTTTTTTCGCTTTAGGTTTTTATTTCTATACATGAACATATTTTAAAAAGCCAGATAGTGTTACAAAGGTTGTTAAAATCCTTGTGAAACTCAGACCATCCCTTCCATTCTGCCCTTCTCTTATAATTTTTCTTCCCAGATATAACCACTTTCAACTCTTTTAGATGATTCTTCTCGTTCTTATATCTGTTTTGTTTACATTGCTAAACTTGGTTTTCCATCTTCATTCTGGAAGATAGGGATTCAGCTCTCTATTTGCGCATTCCCAACCCCCGTTAGATCCACACACTCTGCCGTGTGCCCGTCCTCCCCTTGTCATCACATCAAACATCTGTCATATCAATATGTGGAGATTTATTTAGTATGACTATAAATGCTATTCACACCCTAGTTATTTTGGATTTCTACAGTTACCTTTTTTTCTTACGTGTTTTGTTTTCTTAACATGGTTTGTTACTTAGCATGGCAGCGGTGCTATACATAGATATTTATGTGCCCCCAAAGTAGTAATTATTGACCTCTGGACAGTTTATAGAGGGAACTGTAAAAATGTGTTTCAATGTGATTTCAACTGTTATAAAATTTTAAATGGTTGTAATAGAGGTTTTAAATATTTTATCATAAAAATTTGTGATCATTAAAATCTCAAAGTATACTCGAATCATAATAAGGGCTTAATACATAGTTCCTTAATCAATAAATAGATTTCCCAATGGCATTGCCTCCTATGGTATCTGCCAAAAAATCTAGAATCCAAAGGAAAGTTATGTGCTTCTAGTTCTTTCTCTCTGCTTAAACAATGGAAACCTGTGGGAAAGTCTCTGCTTGAGACTGGAGACGTATGAATCTTCAGTTCCGGTTCCTTACGTTTCGTGATGGTGGGCAGGGAGAAGTTCAGCAGTCCTCTGGTTGGTTTGACTCAGATGCAAGAGGGTCAGCCTCCGCCAAGATAACGGGTCCGTCCTTCTCAGCCCTGTTCACGGGTGCTCATCAGAGGTGATTCACCCTGTTATGGGTTTCTGCTGGTGCACACTCTTCCTGACAGCCTCTCTCCCTGACTTCCATGGGTCTTTCAACGGTGATGTCTCAGCTGAGCTTTGTCAAAAGAGATTGTGATTCCACAGTTTAGGGAAGCAATGTTTAAGAGTTTCTTCACCAGTTCCTTTTGGTGGCATAAATATTTCAGAATGAGAGGAGTTGCCTTCTAAATGATCCTTATAAAATAGCATTCCTACAAATTGCCCATTTCAACAATAATAAGGAGTGTAAAGCAATGCGGGGTAGAAAAGGTAGATACTCCACAAGAACATGTGCATCGGTTATTCCTGACTGCATTTGGTTGCCCTTTGGGATCATTATCTGCCACCCATTTTCTTCTGTGATGTTAGGTTTCATTTTGTGGGGGACTCTTATGGGTTTGCTTTTCTTTTTATGATAACAGTCTGCTGTCTTTGTTGTGATTCGTTTGGAGTTTGTCCTTGAAGACACAGGACAGAACTGAGAGAAACTTTTCTTTTCACTCTCCTATAGTGGTTGTAGCAATGGAGAAAGTTCTGTAGTGCTTTCCTGGGTCGCTGGCTGCAAGATAGACTTCAAAGACCTAAGTAGCAAATTCTCTGGAAATAAATGAATTGGGTCATTCTTTGGAGATTTATTTCAGAGGTACCTCAAATTTCCACTTAATCATTCATAAATGTATTTTGTTACATCAGCGTTGTTTTTAAGAAAGAGATTTACAAAGTGTATGTTGCATTGGGTTTTTCCAATAACAGTAATAATAGAGGGCGTTCTGTTATTTGTTTTGGTCTGCTACAAATACTGCACTCGGAACTCTTAACATTGCTGGGCCTGCATATCCTGGGAATGACATTTTATAAGTATTTCTTGCCTTTGACTAAAATTATTTTGTTTCCTTAAGCTGGTATTGTCAAATATATTGTATAGTAAGACTGAGGGGAAGATGGGAAGTAATCTACCATCTTCAATATTTCAAGGAGCTCTGGTCTGAATTTCCCTCTCTCTTACCAGTTATTTCATTCTGTCCCATTCTTTTCAAGATTCACATCTTTTTTTTTTTTTTTTTTTTTTTTTGCTGAGGAAGATTCTCCCTGAGCTAACATTGACCACCAATCTTCCACTTTTTGTATGTGAGCCACCACCACAGCACAGCCACTGGCAGATGAGTGGTGTAGGTCTGCACCTGCGTACCAAACCCAGGCAGCTGAAGCAGAGCACGCCAAACTTAACAACTAGGCCACAGGGGCTAGCCCTCAAGAATTGCATTTTTATGTTTAGCCAAAAACTATGCCAGATGAGAAGATGGGTGATTTAATAGACTATGCTTCATGATTGTCTTTGCAAATAGTTTGTTTAATATGGTACTCTTTCTCTTCTGACCATTTTTCTCAGCGTAGCTACAATTTATTGAGCGCCTACTCTATGTCAATCACTGGGCTGGGTACTGAATGGGCTTACACTGAAGGTAGCTAATATATGTGCAGTACTAAGAGTTGGCTCCATGTTGCAAACTGAAGGGCAGAAGTGGATGGTTTGCCCTTGGTCACAAAACCAGTGAGCAGTACCGCACACTCAAAACCAGGCTTCAGGCTTCTCTGACCCCAAGCCTCAACTCTTTTCTTTTCTTCTTCTTCTTTTTATTTTGCAAGGAAGATTGGCCCTGAGCTAACATCTATTGCCAATTTTCCTCTTTTTGCTTGGTGAAGATTGTTGCTGAGCTAACATCTGTGCCAGTCTTCCTCTATTTTGTGTGGGATGCCACCACAGCATGGCTTGACGAGCAGTGCTAGGTCTGAGCCCAGGATTCGAACCTACAGACCCCAGGCTGCCCAAGCTGAGCAAGCAAACTTAACCACTATACCACCAGGCCGGCCCCTCATGTCTTTTCTTTATGCCACTGAAATTCCCTTCCCCACTCTCCTGTTTCCTACCACCTGTAAGTGGAACACCCCCTTGCCCTTTGTGTCCATATTTTACTGCTCTCTGAGGTATAATATTCTATTTTACATTTTCCAATAGCTTCACCAAAAGGTAGTTCTTACCGTAATAAATGCAGGATAGCATAAAATAAGTAATTAAAATTTGGTGGACTTTCTCTATGTAAGAAACTCCATGTAGACTTCCTGTTCTTATCTAAATCTTTCTTTCTTTTGAATGTGCATTTCCTGTAGGATAGCAAGTTTTATTGTGATACGAGACTCCATGAACAGTTCAACAGTGAATATTATTGCATTTCTCAAACACTGGGTATTATTGGTCAATGAATTTGAAAAAATTGGGGGACAATCTTTAACTAGTTTCTTTAGTGAGGGGCTTCTCAGAGGTATTAATATGCTAATATGCCCTCAAACTCTATAGGACATGAATATAAAATATTTTTAATATAGATTTTCAAAAAAATTTAAAACAATTTATGTAATGTATTTTATAATTATATTTGAGGAGAACATAATGAAAATCAAGTTAAGTTATATTAGCCTTTATGGTTTATCATGCCTGAACACTTGGCATTCCTAAGAAATTGGTTTTTAGGATTTTTGCTCTCTCCTCCAAAAGATTTGCGCTAAAAAATACAAGTCTTTTTAATATTAACAAAAACACAAGCCCAATTTTTAGATAGCCAAAGCACTTGCAAAGATAACTTAGAAAAGAAATACAAATGGCCACAAACATGTTAAGAACTAGTTAGCTTTCCTAGAATTAAAACTGCTAATTTAAAAAAAGTTCTAATCATGAAATATGTATGTATATCAAATTATCATGTTGTAAATCCTATACTTACACAATGGTATATGTCACTTATACCTCAGCAGAGCTGGAAGAGAAAGAAAATAAATTCAAATAATGGGGCTCAAATTTCAAACAAGACTTTAACAGCTTGTATTTGTCTGTATTTGACAATCTATGTTCTATTCCAGAGGTCAGCAAACTATGCCTCATGGGCCAAATCTGGTCCACTGTCTGTTTTCATATGACCCGTAAGCTACAATTTACATTTTAAAGTGCTTGAAAATATTAAAAGAAGGATAATATTTTGTGACCTGTGAAAATTCTATAAAATTCAATTTTCAGTGATCATAGGAAAGTTGTATAAGAACACAAAAGAAAACAAAAGTTCTAACATATAAAATTTTCAGTGACAAAATATATACAAATATATAATTTAATGTTATTAATAATTTACTCACCTACAATTACTTCTTGAGAACTTAGAGTGTACTAGACACAGTATTAGATCCTAGAGATACAGCAATAACCAAGTAGTTTCTCTCATGGAGCATAAAACATAGTGTGGGATGTCATCAATAAATAAACATGTGTATTTAAGACAGTGGATTATAATCATCTTTGTAAGAAATTAGAACAGAGTGAGGTAACGTCAAGTGATGAAGTTTTGGAGAATGGGGACTTTTAGATAAGTGATTCTAGGAAGAGGGCTGCAGAAGAACAGCCATTTCAAGATGCCCAAGGGGGAAAATATTCCAGGCAATTGGGCCAGCAGGTATAACGTCAGTGGGAGTGGGGCATGTATCAGGCACAGTGAGGAGGCCTGTATGGGCAGGGGAGAGCGAGCCAGAGGTCGGTGGAGATGATGGGTTGGAGAGAGGGTGAGGTCCAGATGATGCGGACGTTTGGAATACATGAGAGAGTCGAGGCAATCTCTGTCGCTCGATCTCTGGTCTCAAAGAACAGTTCCCTGTGTCATTAAAGTTTGCAAAATGCTTTCTGACCTAAAATAATTGCTTGTGTCCTATATATTAGTGTGAGATGACCGTCACTTTTTCCTACTAGCACAGGAATACAAAATTTTCTACAGAAAGAAGAAACCATCTACAATTCAAAACATCCACTCACAGAATTTCTCTATTTTTCCTAACGTGTTAGATGCCAGCATTTTTATATTTAAATGGAATATTTTGTGGCAAGATGTTTGAGGACTATGTAAATATTCTATTCATGAACAAACTTGCACTCTAGTTTTAGCATCCCTTGATGACTCTCATCTGAATCAATGATTACCAAAATGAATGGTAATTTCTTCTACATTTATTAGTTGGTATCCTTTTGTAAGGAGGGGCTTTTTCTTTTCCCCTATATTCAGGTATTTATTTATTTATTAATACCAGTATGAACTCAGGGGTTCTTAGCTGCAACTTTACAGTATAAAAGCCTGGTCAACATCCCCTTAACCAAGTGATCAAAGTTAGCTTCATCAGTGATGGGACCAAGGACATCGTGTACCTGCTGCTATGATGCTATGGGAAGAGCGTGCCATCCCTTCTGTGGTTTTCCTGCCAAAAATCTGATTGTGAGGACATATAAGAGGAGGTCTTAAAGAAAATGGCTGAGGAACTGTTCCAAATGGAAGGAAACTGGAGAGAAAGGACAACTAAATGTACTGGGTGATCCCGTATTATATCCTGAGCTGGAGAAAATAGCTATCAAGGACAGAATTGGAAAAATTAATGAAATTTGGATGTAGACTGTGGTTTAGACAATAGCATTTATTAATGCTAAATTTTCTGATTTTGATAACTTTTGTGCAAGAGAATATCCTTGTTCTTGTGAAGTACATACTAAAACATTTAGGAGTAAATGACATGGTGCCAGCAACTCAATTTTAACTGATTCAGGAGAAATAAAAGAGAGTGAGAAAAAAGAGGGGAAAAGTATAAACAATTGGTGAATTTATGTAAAGGGTAAAGTATCTTTCCTGGGTCGGCCACCATAAAGTACCACAGACTGTGTGGCTTCAAACAACAGAAATTTCTTGTTTCACAATTCTGGAGTCCAGAAGTCTGAAATCGAGGTGTTGGCAGGACCTTGCTCCCTCTGAGACCACTAGGAGAGGACCCTTCCTTGTCTCTTCCAGCTCCTGGTGGCCCCAGACATTCCTTGGCTTGTGGCAGCATCCCTCCAATCTCTGCCTCCATCTTCACCTGGCCATCTTCCCTCTCGGTCTGTATATTCATCTCCAAATGCCCCTCTTATTATAAGGACACCAGCCATGTAGGTTACTCCAGTACGACCTCGGTTTCACTTAGCTAATTACATCTGCAGTGATCATATTTCCAAATAAGGACGCATTCCTACATATGACGGCTTAGGGCTTCACCCTTTCTTTTTTGGGGAATACAATTCAACCCAAAGCAGGTAAACAGGAATTTTATGTACTACTCTTGCAACTTTGAGTAAACTTGAATTTACATCAAAATTTAAAATTACCAAAAAGTGTTAGCGTATAAAAAGTGGTGTCTGTTTATTAAAATGTCATTGGTTACTTCTCATTAAAATTTCAGTGTTAGTGTGTTAGAGAATTATTACTAAATGAAACAAATAAGTATATTCATTGACACTAAGTTGCTACATAAAGTAAACTGATAAACTGTTTCTTTACAGGGAATGTCCACTTATTTTTTCACATGTCGTTTGATCTGTAGTAAATAAGATCCCTCCGTGGGGGGCTGAGATCTTTGAGCTCCATTGCCAGTACTCCAGGAACGTGGTTCCTGATGAATTGGAAGTGGAGCAGCCTTCCAGCTTGAAGGAGGGGAAATACACTCCCTGCTCCCGGGGGCACAGTCCAGTCCTCCACCGCAGAAAGTGTTTGAGGAGTTTCTGTGGACTTTGCACATGTAGCATTGATTACTTTAATTTTCTTGATGAAAACCAATCAGGCTGTGATTAGCTGATTTTCTTGAAGACAAACCGAAAGGGTTGCCTCCCAGGCTGTATTGCACAAAGATGATATTTTCATTGAGCTGTTCTTACTAGTGCAAGTTTTTCTTAACTTGGAATTTCTTCTTTCAGTGAGACAAAGGGTGATAACTGCTGTCAGTTTCAAAAATTTGACATCTGGTGATTGGGTATAGGAATGTAAACTAGGAAGATATTACACACACACACACACACACACACACACCCCTTAGGGCTTAGGGGATCCATGGGCACCGAATATAAATTAGTTTTCTCGAATCATGGGAAAGTATACATGTCTTCCATCTACTTTACTCTCAATATCTTTTTTACACACACAGTTGTTAATCCGTATGTTTTTATAATTTACAGCCTTCAGTTATTTTAAAATATTTTACATTTAGAAAATGTGTAGTGATTACTAAGGCAATTGTTTCTGTATCATAAAATAAATGCAGGCTTGCCTATTCTTTGTCCTGTATTTAAAAATCTAGTCTAAACCCCTTAGCTCCTCCTAGTTCTCATCACCTGAAATAAAACAATGATGCATAAAATCAAACACACACACCAACGCACGAGAAAATTAAAGTCAATGTTTACTGTTGGGGTTCTCATTCTGTACTGAAAGGACTGAGACGTATAGCCAAGGAAACAATATAATTAATATGTGCACCAGTTCAGGAGAACTTTGCTCTGGCTTTTATATTCATAGCTGAAAAATCATATAGTGGGTGCTTACATCAGTGCAATGAAATATGAAATGTAAAAAGAACATTATTTTTGAAAAAGATATTTAAGAATATCGTGCCTTGGAAGAGAAAAAATTATATTTTTGAATACATGTTTTTTCAAATTCTCTTAATAAAAATAGACAATGTCAAGAGTGATATTTTTGTTGAATTGAATTATTTGTTAGCTGTAACTTCACAAAATTGAGAAAATTTATTTTATATTCCAGAGTAGTTCAAAGTATTTTTTAAAATAATTATTAACAGAATACCTCATAATTTCTAGTAAAGAATTATTTCCCTTTACGTATGCTAGAAATTAGACCATCCCGATGGTGTTGAGAGAGGTCTTCTGACATTTTGAGGAAAAGTCCTGCTCTACACGTCATCAACTCTGTATTTCCAGTGGGATCCATTAACAACTAAAATTGAGCATTAATACTTGAGTTAGACTAAGAATGCTAATCAACCATGAATCTTATCAATGGTGTTTTTTAAAATAGATGTACAGTTTCAGAATTCTAATTCAAGAAATACAGCTTCTCAGGGGATCCTTTAGGATCTATGTTCTTATTACACATAGCCCAGCCCATCTAGGGACATCTGCCAGGAGCAGAGGCAGTGGGGGCAGAGCTCCAGGGCCACCGCAGGTTGGGCACTGTCACCCACGTCCAGTGGCAATAAAAAGAAGAAAGGGAGGGAGGGAGAGAGGGAGAGAGAAAGAAGGAAAGAAAGAGTCTTTCACAAATGTCATCCATCTGGAAAGAGAGAAGATGGGACCCATACATATGCACATAGTGATTTTGAAATTGTATATATACATCCTTGAAAATAGAGGTCAAAATTTAGTTTAAAAGAATTATTAGGAAAATTACAACTCTTTGCCTCAATTTTTAATAATTAGGTTAAGTTCAGTGTTTGGCTTCTTATTTTTCAATTTGTATCCATAAATCTTTTTTGGTACCTAATACGTGCCAGGCACTGTAGTAAGTGTTGGGAATATAAAGAGGAATAACATGGGCTCTGTGGTTAGGGAAGTTGCCAGCCCCCAGGGAAGTCCAACTTTTATATAAGGAATAATACCTGGTAATTCAGCAGCACAGACGAGCAGGTGACTATTTCAATTTCAATGAATGAGCCCAGTGAAAATATTCAGCGCCATGATTCAATTTCAGACTTTCTTTGAAAGAGCTTTGTGACTTCTTAAAGAATAGAAAATATTCTCTCCAAGTGCATGACCTTCCTGGACGCGAAGTTGCTCTCCTATTTGTTTTTGCTGTTATTGATAATATATGACTCTTAATTATGTTCATTGTCGCCTTGTGCCCAGATGTTTGGCATAGATAAGATTCTATCTGAAAGATTTTTGTATTGGGAGAAAAAGAATAACTTGATTATCTCCCACCTATCAGTGTTGAAATCAGTAACAACACCCTGCAGTTCTATGTCTTAATTGATTCTTTAACAATTAATGCTTGAGCAGGTATGCAAAATCTTATTCTTGTGTTTGAAGATTAAAGGAAAGGAATCTTTAGCAAAGTCTACTTAAGAATACTGCCTCAAGTAATTTCTTTGCAAACTCTGAATAACTAAACCAAAATTAAATGCACTAGCAGGATAATTTGAAGTCATTAGTACCTTAAAATTACATGTTTTCCTCAGATAAGTGAAAATCTGAAAGATATAACTTGCTCTATTCAAATAAAGAGTATCTTTATATGGTTATAGAAAATGTAATGTGGTACAGTTAAGATGGTGAAATTGGCAACACAGTTTATCTGGAGGGAAAATATTAAAATATGGGGTATTTGACCACTTTAATCTACCTTTTGTTTCTTTTGGGTTTTTTTTTTTGGTTTTTTTTGAGGAAGATTAGCCCTGAGCTAACATCTGCTACAAATCCTCCCCTTTTTGCTGAAGAAGACTGGCCCTGAGCTAACATCCATGCCCATCTTCCTCTACTTTATATGTGGGACGCCTACCACAGCATGGCCTGCCAAGCAGTGCCATGTCCGCACCCGGGATCCGAACCGGCGAACCCCGGCCCCCGAGTCAGAATGTGCAAATTTAACCGCTGTGCCACCGGGCCAGCCCCTTGTTTTGTTTTTATAATATATTTAGAGCAGTCCTTTGGAAAACCTGTATATGTATATATATACAAGCTATTTATATATATACTCATAGGCATATATATAATAACAAAAGGCAAAATCCCACATTTTAATATGTAAGGTTATAAGTGTGACATACTTTTTTCTGTAAAGTTATGAATTTGGATATTATATGAACTATATTAACTATATTAACATTGCAATACAGACTCCTATTCAGTAAAAAGGATAGGGGGAACTTTCATTTGTCTGGCCTGAGTTTAATGACATGTTAGTGAGAGGCACATGAGAAATCTTGGACAATGGGTACATGTTCATGCCATGCCCTTGGAGAAAAGGTGCAAACCATGCCTGATAAATTTTATGGAGCTCATTAAAGAATGTGGAGCAATGGTGGCAATTTATGTAACCAATTTTTTAAGAGCAAAAGCACAACTATCATTGTATTTTGGGGTTTTTTTTTTTTTTGGAGGAAGACTAGCCCTGAGTTAACATCTGCTGTCAGTCCTCCTCTTTTTGCTGAGGAAGATTGGCCCTGAGCTAACATTCATACCCAGCTTCCTCTATTTCATATGTGGGACACCTGCCACAGCGTGGCTTGATAAGCAGTGTGTACGTCTGCACCCGGGATTTGAACTGTGAACCCCAGGCCGCTGAAGTGGAATGTGTGAACTTAACCACTATGCCACCATTGGCTGGCCCCTCTGTTACTGTACTTAAGCTGGGATGGGCAAAGGGTGCTCAGGATGCTCAGAGGTGCTTGATGGAGGACATGTGAAGCTGAAAGACGTATCATAGCCATAATTAATATACTCCATCCATTAATGTCTTCAGATTATATTTTTTGTTATAAAACACTTTCTGGAAAGAGAAAAACTAACCAGAAGCCATTAGCCCCAGCCTTTATTAGAACATCATAGTATGAGAACAGCTCTCAGATGAGTTTCTGTGGAGAGCAAGGTGCCTAAAGATTTAATAGGATAGTTTGGGGCAGGTCAGCCTGAGTTCATAGAAGAGTTTGCCATTTCGACTCTCTGAAGGCAGGGGGCACTTCTGTTGTGTTAGAAACAAGACAGGCTATGGGGCAGCCAGCTCAGAGGTATGCATGGTTAAGCAGCCATGGATTGGATATTTAGGGTTTAGAAAGAGGGGTGGGCAGAAGTGTTTGGGACTAAGGTCTTGTAAGGATCTGTTGAATATTTTTAGACCATCAGGGTTTCTCACAACATATTTCATGTATTTGTCTTAAAAATTAATTCCAGTTTCTTACATGATTCTGCAGGGTTATATCTAATGTAAACTTTTCTGGTCTGTTTCTCGACTAAGATAGAAATGAAATTTTGATCAGCTTTCTGTGTTAACCTATACATGATGTTATATTTGTTCTTTTCACTCACAGGCTGGAGCCAATGTCCTTCTGCAGGATGTCAATGGAAATATCCCATTGGACTATGCCGTAGAAGGGACGGAATCGAGCTCTATCCTATTGGCCTATCTGGATGAAAATGGTGGGCTGATGCTTTGAAAAACCATGGAAAGATAGATGAAAAGATACAGTGGTAGAATGATAAGTGTATATACATTTTTAGGTGTGCTTACATGATTTTAGAGTGGTGCAGTTTCCCTAGATTGTGTCAAATAAGGATAGGTCTATACAGCATTTCATTGCTCCTACTGCAATGCATCTTGGATCTAGTCAATGCAGTTTTGCAAGCCAGCAGAAATCTAGAGGCCAACAATGAAGGAACATTTTAACAAGCATCTAAAGTCCATAATTAGTGGGACTGTCTTTGTAATTATAATCTATTCTCCACTGGGATGGGAAGGGAAGTGAACCAGCACAATTGAATTTTGAGTTAATGAGAGCAAGGTCATCTGAAGTGTATTCTCTTAGGAGCAGATGGTCCTCGGAACAATTACACGCAGGTAAGTGAAGGCTTAAGTCAGGGGCAGTTTGCACAGCATCCCAGCATCCACTCGTAGTGACACTTGGAAAAACAAACGTTGTTAGAAGAAAGCCCCACTATCACGATGCTAGCCTGCAAAGATGCGGCTGAGCCCCCAAATGTGTTCACTGACGAAGAACGTTTAATTGCACAGTCTCAGCATATAATTTCATGAGTAAGTTCAGCATCAGCAAAGTGGGAGGTACTTGAAAGCTTGAGCCTGATATCATATTAAACTAAAGAAATGGCCCCTTCTTTTTTTCTTTCTCTTTTTTAAGTATAAATAACAACAAAGAAATTCCAATCCCTTTGAGTATGATCTTCTGTCAGAGAAAGGTTAAGAATTTTAAGAGCCACGCTGTGCTTCTGACTCTATCCTTCTCGCCTCTAAGAAAGCCCCACATCTGCCTCTTTGTTCGCTCTGCTTTTTGCCTTCTCCAGATCGCTTGTATCAAAGGATGGGGTGGCTTGGAATAATAATAATTAGTACTTAGCAGCCATGAATTCTTAAAATATAGTCTCATTAATTCTGAAAGCAAGGTAGATACTATTATCTTCATTACAGAAAATGTGAGCAGAGCTGTGCCACTGAAGGTCACACTTAAGGCTTGGGTGACAGAGCGGCATGGGATGCAGGCTGTGTGGTGTAGCCATTGGTTCCCTCGGCATCTCCCTCCCTCCTTGTTCTCGCACCTACATGAGAGATGGCATGGTTTCTTCACGTCTTGTCCATTGTGACTTGTTGAAGACAGATTCTATTACTTCTAAAATGAATGATGCTCAAAGTTATGCACATTCCACTCTTGAGAAGTTTATTATTTGGACCTCTGCAAAATCGGACTTGGCAGTGCCCAATTCTGCATTGGAATGAAGGACTTGGCTGTGTTTTATTTAGCTGTGCCAGTTCCATAGGATTGCTTCCTGCTCTTCTGATCGTCCTGAATTTCTAATAGGCACAGTAATAAACATTTCTCTTTGGAAACTAAAATAAGTATATTTATTTGTAAAAGAATCAGCGTTACTTATAAACCTTCCAACTCATTAAAGGATTTTGTTCGATAAGAAATGTTAGTATTTGCAGAAGCAGGATTATCTGTCTTATGTAAAGAAAAATCCGTGCAATCCTTTGAGAGTTTGATTTCAAAAATGATTAAGGGAAGGGGGCTGGCCCCGTGGCCGAGTGGTTAAGTTCGCGCGCTCCGCTGCAAGCGGCCCAGTGTTTCGTTGGTTCGAATCCTGGGCGTGGACATGGCACTGCTCGTCAGACCACGCTGAGGCAGCGTCCCACATGCCACAACTAGAAGGACCCACAACGAAGAATATGCAACTATGTACTGGGGGGCTTTGGGGAGAAAAAGGAAAAAATAAAAAAATCTTTAAAAAAAAAAATGATTAAGGGAAAAAAAGGAGAGGAAGTTACTGACTCTGAATAGTTAGGAGAAAATCTGTCACAACAATGGCTGTCACAATCAGTTTGTAAAATACATGTTTACTGGAACAAATTCAATTTAATATCTCTTAAATTTTTAATTCTGTTTTCCATTTGTCACTGCTGTCGCACTGGCTTCTGCCTTCCCATCCGTCTTGCCCCTCCCTCACCTCATTCACAATCTGGTTCCATTTCTGCCAGTGTCCCTCCTACTTATCTGTCTCAGCTGCCATAATTCCAGTAAATACTGTCTAATACGATTTATTCTCTGGTCCCTTTGTTGGTGCACATTTAGAGTTATCTGTTCTGACAGTGTGGGCTGATGTCCTTAGAAATTTCCAATATTCTGAGATGAGATTTTTATGATTATTTGGTGCCCGGTGTTTCAGCACTGCATTCTTATAACCAGGTGGTTGCAATATTTGAATTTGTGCTCCGCATCATACAGTTTCAAATCAGAGTACTTATCGTGCTGTCACATCAGGACACATGTGGCAGGAGGCAGGTGAGGTCGTGAGCAAGTTGATTACATGGAAAATTGCTGGTCACAAGTTCTAATTGTACTGTCACTGCTGACGTACACTGTACACCCGGGCACAGCAATTAACCTCAGCTCACCGCCTCAGCTTCCTGGGCTGGAAAACGAGATAGCCATGGAGGCTGATCGAGCATTTGATGCATATTAAATCTCCAGTGCTAGGCAAACCAGATGGCATTCAAGGAAAGCAATTGATTGTAAAATGAACCAGCAAAGAAAGAAAGCACTGCTGGGAGAGCTCGAGGTGGTCCAGGACAGATGCTCGCCATGGGAAAAATACCTATATAATTTTTTTCAAGTCCTTGAAAAATAAATAAAACAAAAGTTTTTACTTTGCTCTACATACATCATCACCCACTGCCCTTTCTCCTTCCTTTTAAATTCATCCTTTCAGGAAAAGCAGCTCATGTTTATTCTCTTGAATTCCTAATCTCCCCCACTCAGCCCACTGAAGTTCAGCTTCTGCCCCTGTGGATCCATGGCAATGTCCCTACAATGACTGCCATTGCCCTCCTTGGTACTCTACTCAGCCATCACTTCCATCCTCCTATATCCTCATGTCCTGTGACATTGGATAACCTTGATCACACTCTTCTATGAAATCTCTCTTACCTGCAATGATATTTCCATAGTTTTCTTCCCTTCTCTTTGAGCTTCTGCTTAGTTTGCTTTGTATGCACCACTTGGACGTCCAGACGCCGTGGATTCCAAATGTGGGTGGTTCCTAGGGCTTTGTCTCTGAGTATCTTCTATCATTCCACACTGTTCCTAGCTTATCTCACCCTCTTCCTTGCATTGTTACCATCTGCCTGTTCCCAAGAGTATTCCTGTAGCTTGGATATCATTCAAGACCTTCAGCCTAGTACATGCAATTTTATTAAGTATCTTGACTTGGCTATCAGACAATTTGAAATAACACGTCCAATATGGAACTTATTGTTGTCCTTTCATACTCTGTCTATATTCCATTTTACCGTTACAGCCAGGAATCCAAGAATCTGAACGTCACTTTTCTTCTAAATCTCTCACATCGAGTTGTCACCAAATCTTGCAGATTCTACTTCCTTTACATCTGTCTAATACGTACACCTCCCTTGCCAATCTTCCTGTTACTGGCTTAGTTAAAACCCTGGTCTTTCTGTTTTGAACCAGCCTTGGAAAGTGGTCTTTTTGCTCCAGTCTTAGCCCTCCCTATTCATTCTTCAGAGTACTCCAGGTTAATCAGTCCACAAATGTCCTTGTATCTTTCTTCTGCTTATTAAATGTCCACTCACAACACTATCCCTGCACTGACCTGATCAGAATCACCATTGTTAGGGTGACAGTGCATCCCAGTTTTCTTGGGGCAGTCCCACATTATGCCTGTGGTCAGGGTTGGGGAAAGGGATGGGGTAGAGGGTGACAACATCCTTTGGGCTTGAACATGTCTGTTTCTCTTTGCTAGACCAACTTTGTTGATTTGCCTGCTCAACTCTTTTTGCTTCCTTCAAGTGTTGGATCCCTTGGGAAGCTTACTATGGAGACAAAAATTGGGGTTAGATTCAACTCTAGGGGTTTAGGGAATCTTATGCTAAGATCATGGGATGGGTCATATCATAGTCAGCATCATGATAAAATTATCTATAATTGAGGCATACAGTACCCTCAATACGAAATGGATCATGGAGAAAAGGAAAAGTTGAATTGTTAAAAAAAACAGTATTATCTTATGAGGGACAGATAAGGAAAGTTCAGATAGGTTTGAGAGTGACTCAAGGTGTTAATGTAGTTTCAGTTTTGTATGAGCTTCTATTGATATTATCAAATGTAATCAGATAGCAGTAATTAATATCACATGGAATAACTTGTGAATTTGAGGTAAATGATTTTATTTCTTACTTCCTAAATTTGAAGAAATTACCAAATTCCTGTCAAAATAATAAATCTAAGCAGGACTTACATCAATTTTTTTTTTTTCAGAAAAGAGTCTGGAAATGAAACCTAGTTTCTTTGAAAGAAGAGAGGATTGGCCCATTATCCATTATGAAATAGACTTCTTATGGGCTATAGCTGTGTTTGCCAGGAGGAGCTTAAGAAATTTTTTGACCAAAAAGAGAGGGAATTTCCATTCTATTGTATTACCAGAAATAAACTTGTTCTTTTTTCCTGAACATATAACAAAAATCTAAGAATCACATTTGGTATCATATTTGATTTAAAATTAATTTTTAAGACAATGTCATAGTATTCTCCTCTGATATCTTCACAACAGTGACCAGAAATAGATTGTTTTCCCATAATGTGTTGTACTTAAATGAGTCTGAAATAAGTGATAGCTAACCTCTCTGTCTTAATTTCTCTTTTATCTTTGAGCCAAATCTTTTGTTTTCTTTTTTTTGAAGAAGAAGATTAGCCCTGAGCTAACATCTGCTGCCAATCCTCCTCTTTTTGCTGAGGAAGATTGGCCCTGAGCTAAGCTCCGTGGCCATCTTCCTCTACTTTATATGTGGGACATCTGCCACAATATGGCTTGACAAGCAGTGTATAGGTCCCCACCTGGGATCCAAACTGGCAAACCCCAGACCACCCGCTGAAGTGGAACGTGCAAACTTAACCACTGCGCCACCAGGTTGGCCCTGAACCCAATCTTTTTTTATCACTCAATTTTAATTACAGTTTAAATAATTATCTAAAAGATATATACCACTTCAGTAAACTTTGCAACATTATAAAAGTTAAAATAATGTAGCCTTGGAGTAGGGTAACCATCAGATCCTTCTGCTGCTTCAATGTGCAAAATTGAACACTGGCATCTGAGAAATAATATTTTCCCAAATTAACTCACATGTCAAATTCCATTATCCTAAAAATGAGAATAGAGTGACAGTTTTAGTTGGTTCTTAACAAACCTCAGATGTGCCTGTAAGGGAAATGTGTCAGTTCTTCTGAAATGGGGCACGATGGCTCAGAAGCAGAGGTATGGTTAATGGGTTCCTCTTTCATTTCTCTGCTAAATGGGTTGGCTTTGAACAGAGTGTTTGAACAAGGTACCTTATTCAAATATTGCGTTTTGCTTTATTTTGTTTGGTTTCTCTCTGCCTCCTTATAACAGAGAAAATCTCCCTAAATGAATAGCATGTAATCCCTATACCAGAAGGCTGACTAATAATGACAGCTCACTGTTACTGAGTGCTTACTGCAAGCTAAATACTATTTGTTTTCTTTATGTGTTTTAACTCATTCTCCTCACAACTAGTGAAACAAGAAGTTTCATCCCCATTTTGCAAATGGAGAAACTGAGGCAGAGGAAAAGTTGCCTGCCCTCATTGGCACAAATAGTTTAAATGCAAGACACAGCACTAAAACCCAGGCAGGCTGACTCCTGAGCGCCTGTGCTCTGTGTCCATCCAGACTCAGACAACAGGCTATGCAGTAAGGCAGACCTGGTGGGCTCTAAGGGGAAAATGATAGCACAGAGGCAACGTGCTAATATGGTCTCTGCCGTGTAGACAGATCTTATAAATATTACCTATAGCTTTGCTCCATTGGGATGTATGTTGTTATCTGAGTGATTGAGGATACAGAAGACCAGACATGTTGAATAGCTTTCCCAAAGTCACCCTGGGGAAGTCAGTCACAGACTCAGCACGGCCAGGAGGATCCCTCCAGCATCTGTGCTCGAGTCCACTGTGCCCTGCTCTCTCTCCATGTTTGCAGCAAGGACTCAATCAGACAAGAGATAGAAAGTGCTCAGAATAGTGGCTGGTTCATAGCAAATACTTGCTGAGAGGGAGATGTCATCATCATCATCATTATTACTTTCACTTGGAATAAGATGGATTATTTCCCCTTTGTAAATGCCTATTTTGTCCTGGAACCAATGCTAGGAACAGGGATCCATAAATGCAGAGATATAAGCTACCATGGAATTAGATTAGTTTGTCCAAACTAAGAGGTTGACATTGGTACAATACCATTAACTAAACTACAGACTTTATTTAGATTTTTCCACTAAAGTCCTTTTTCTATCCCAGGATACTACATTGCTTTTAGGAGCAACTATTTTGGCCAGAAAATCATAGAGAACAAAAACTATATCTTTATGACTCACCTTAATTCAATTCAAGTACTCAAAGGTACTGGGGCAGTGTGTATTAATTATTTATACGAAAACCGATATCCATTGAGAGCCTGGCATATATAAAGCATTGTATCCCATCTTTGGGCTATAGTAAGAGGAAATTATTCAAGACCATACTCTAGCTGAAAATAGGATGGATGCCAGGACAAATAATTATAGACGCTTTGAGAATTCAAAGTGGGAGAGGGACTTCAAAGAAGAACATGTTGAAAGAATGTAAGATAAAACTAAGTTTTGACCCCTAGTTGCTGAGAAGCATCTCTACATTCTGTTTGAAAAGCTCCTTTTCCCCTAGGAGTGGATCTGACCTCACTGCGCCAGATGAAACTTCAGAGGCCAATGAGCATGTTAACCGACGTCAAACACTTCTTATCGTGTGGAGGAAATGTTAACGAGAAAAATGATGAAGGAGTGACTCTGGTAAGTGAACATTCCTGACTCAGAAATATTGCTTAAATAGAGAATTTAAATTGATTTCTAAACTATGGAATTGGATATAGTTAACTTTTAAGTAATGTATTTTTTCCTGATAATAAAAGTAATGCATATTCATTGTAGAAATTTTGGAAAACACATAAATATGCAAAGAGGAAAATGCAAATCACTTATGCCACCACCCAGAGAAAACAATGTTTAGATGTTGATATATTTTCTTCAAGCCTGCCTTCTATGTGTGTTTTCCTACAGATTTATAAATTTTTAATGCATTTCTTTGTCAATGTGATTGTTGAGATGGAACTTGTAGGAGAATGTTTTCATTTTAATTTTAAGCAAAACAAACTGTGAGTTACTCTGGTAAATGAATTTCTAAATTCAAGCAAACGTCATTACTTTTTTTATTGCTATCAGGCACAGCTGCAGTAAATTAAAAACAGAACAATTAAATTTGGATTAATTTTAATATAAGCACAATGTCTAATCATCTAAATAAGAACATTTGGCCCTATCGACCCATAAAATTTACTTGGACTAGGCGTGCTGAGGTTAAAATTAATATGGTGGACATAAATGGAAAAAACAGGGAAAAACAAAAAAGAGAGTAAACAAGGGCAGCGGACGAGAAGATGAAGCTATGAAGCACGCGGCGCACAGAAGGGGCTGGAGGCAGTGATTCGGTTTCTGCCACGGGAAAGCTATGGCGTGAGGCTGAACACAGTAGATGGAGGAAGTGACTGAACTCAATGCATGAGAGTTTTGTGAGATCTGACAAATTTTTTGATGTATTAAATGTCGATTGTGTGCCTTGAGACCTCTAGATGGAATTCTCTTCTTAGATGTTGCTTTCAGCCTTTGGAATATAAGTTTCAGGAGACTATCAAAAATCTAACTCTAAGCTATAAGAAAAGAAAACAAGGAATGTTTAGAGTTTATTGAAAAATAACACATTCAAATGTTAAAACATTCTAATTAACTTATCGAGGAAATATGTATTGACCACATCCTGTGAACAGAATAATAATGAACAAAAACCACAAAAGTCCTTTTG
Source organism: Equus przewalskii (assembly GCF_037783145.1). Lineage (NCBI taxonomy): Eukaryota > Metazoa > Chordata > Mammalia > Perissodactyla > Equidae > Equus > Equus przewalskii. The sequence continues at coordinate 76,465,668 of NC_091846.1, forward strand.
TCATGGTCTCCCATTTCATTGGGGAAGGCACATAATATACAATATAAATGAGCTAAGTATATAGCATGTTAATGATAAATGCAAAGGAGAAAATAATAAAGCTAGACAGGGACGTGCTGAGCATTTTGTCGACATTTTGGATAGGCCAACAGGTAAGATGTCACTGACAAGGAGAGTTTTGAGTAATGACCTGAAGGAAGTCTGCACACACTGCAGGTGTGAAGGAGGAGCATTCCAGGCTGGACAGTGATAGGAGCAGAGGCCCTGAGGCGGGAGTGGGTATAGTGTGATTAAGAAACAGCAAGGATGCCAGCGTGGCTGAGCCGAGTAAAGGATAGGAGAGAAGTAAGAGGTACCGAGATTAGATCACACAAGGTCTTGTGGGCCTGTGTGAGGACTGTGGCAGTTACTCTGAGTGAGATGGGAACACACTGGAGAGTTCTGAAGAGAGGCGGGACACGGATCCTACTTTCATTGTAAAAGGATCTCTCGCTCTGACTGCTGTGTTAAGGATGAGCTGTAAGAGGGCAAGACTGCAGCCAAGACTTCAGTCAGGAGACTGTTCCTGTGATCCAGGCAAGCGGTGCTGTGGCTCAGGAAGAGGCAGTAGAAGTTGAGGTGGTGAGAAGTGGCTGATTTCACTCTATCTTAACAGAAGATCCATTGGGTTTTCCTGATGGAAATGTGGTGTGAGAGAAAGAAAAGACTTCAGGATGACTCCAAGTATATTGAGCTTGAACAACTGGAGTGATGGAGTTGGCATCCAATGGGATAGAGAAAGCTGAGGACGAAGGGAGCTTAGAGCAGGGAGGAGCAGGACCAGTTTTGGAAAGGTGAGGTTAGAAGTGCCTCTTAGCCATTGCCACAGAGATGTTGAGTTTGTGGCTGGATGTTGAGTCTGGAATTCAGGAGATGTCTAGACTGGAGAAACAATTTTGGGAACATTAGCATGTACGTGATACTGGAAGTCTTGTCCCTGGATGGAATCATGAATTTGACACAGAAGGAAAGAGGATTTGGGACTGAGCCATGGAGCCTAGGAAAGGAGGAAGATCCAGAAAGGAGATGAGAAGGAGGAACTCCTGAGGTAGGAGGAAAACTAAGAAAATGAGACGTCCCCAGAGCCAAGTGAAGGAAGTGTGACAATGAGGAGGAAATCATAGAGTCTCTGGCACTGCTGAGAGGCCAAGTAAACGGAGATGGCAGTTGGCTATTGGACTTAATAATGTGGAGGTCGTTGGTCTGCCCATCTAGGACAGTTTCAGTGGAGTGGTGGGGTCAAAATCTGGATTGGAGTGAGCTATTTAATTAATAGTTCATTTAATGTATGTAATGCACTAATGCCTAACACATGGGAGAAAGCCAGCAGAGTCTTTGTTTCTTCGTTTGGCAGAAGATATTATAACTTTATTTTTTTGTTTAGTTTTGTTTTTGTTTTACTTTTTTTTCCCCAAGTAATTTTGTTGAGATCCTAATGGTTTATAACATTGTGTAATTGGGGGTATACATTATTATTTATCAATTTCTGAATACACTTCATCATGCTCACCCCCAGTAGTCTAATTTTTGTTAAATGAAAACAGCATACATGCTTCAATCACTGCTAAATACAAGGACCTACATACTTCAGAAGAGAAGCTCTTGAAAGAATCAATACACAGCAATAAATTGCTCTCATTTTCAGCCATCTTCAATTTTGCATTACTTGTGAGTTTTTTTTACTGAATAGAGAACATAAATATTGCAAATAATTGCTCTATAATAACTACATCTTGTGTTGATCATCTCTGAGCGTCTTACAAGGAAAGTAACAGTAAGCAGGAGAGTAGGAAGTCGTCCCTGGAAGATCACAGCATTTCGCAAGAGACTGTTCAGCTGGACTCTCATGTCTGCGTCGGTCAGTCCATTGTGTTAATGACTGCCATCCCTGGAGCTGTCTCTCTGTAGGGTGCATGTCTAGTGTATGTTCCTGTTTATTGTTATGACAACAATAAGAAGACACTTTTGTCCACAAGCTGATTTTTATATCTCCAGTCGGAATGTCATCTGTGGTTCAAAATTGGGCATAATTTCCCTTACTGTTGAATTGTATGCACACAAGAGATGAAACTATCAACAAAAAGCTCAATAGGAATAAACTTCTAGTAAGATGGTCTTTATGTTACTTTTTCTTCCTTTCTTAGAATATTCGATCAAATAACCAAACATAACATAGGTCTTTTAAAAAGGTCACTTAGTTTACATTAATATTCTTCTTAAATTAAAACAAAAGCCTCAGAAAAGGATACAATTCCAAAAAAAGTCATGTTACCAAGCATGTGAAAATTAGTTCTTAAGTTTGAGTATATATAAAAAAATACTCTTTGAAAATACTACTGTTATAACCAGCATATATATTCTGGAGGTGCTGGTTCTTTACTGTTTTGTCACAGGATTTGATATATCACATTTGGCCTTAAGGCGTATTTACTTGGTTTGTTGGAAAAGAATTATTCATGAGATGCAAATATCACGCAATTTTATTTTTGTCCCCCTTTTGTATTTCAGTGGTAGTGGTTCAATCCTTACTTCTGGATGAAGCCTCAGCCAGTGCTGTTAGATTTCTGGTCATTTTTAGGGAATAAAGCTCTTTGGTTACTTTATGTAATGATACATAGCCTCACTTTAGAGATTAGAATCTCTGGACCCATGTAAAAATGAAAACTCCTGGCTTGCATGAAGTTAGGGCTCACTATCTTCTTGCTGTACTCCACTTTAGCCATCTACCATCTGATGTAATCATGGATTCCTTGTCAGAATAATGGGTTTTTGGTTTTTGGGGTTATTTTGTTTTTTTTTTTTGCTGAGGAAGACTGGTCCTGAGCTAACATCCATGCCTGCCTCCCTCTATTTTATATGTTGGACGCCTGCCACAGCATGGCTTAATAAGTGGTGCATAGGTCCGCACCCAGGATCCAAACCAGCGAACCTCAGGCCGCTGAAGTGGAACACGTGAACTTAATGGCTGCACCACCAGTTGGCTCCCAGAATAATGTTTTTAATGTACTAAAAAATGGTGCCCAAATTACAAGTAAACCCAATTATGTTGAAACACAGTAACCATAATATTAAAATTAAATTGTGATCTTTAACGCATGTGCTTCTTTATTAACATACTAACAGATCTAATAATTACCATGACTTAAGAATAGAGTTGAACATGAGTAATATTCTGAGATATCTGCTACAACAGAAACATCATATGAAAATATTAGGATTTCTTTAATATCACGAGTGTGCTGCCTATGTTCATCACTGAAGAATTTGCTAAATTTCAGTTGGGGCTAGAAAAATATAAAACTAACCATTTTCTCACCCAAGTTTGCAAACCCTGTGAATTCTATGCACAGATCCTGCGGGGACCGGTGGGCCCAGGTGGTAAACCCTCATTTCAGTTAAATCTTGAACCTACTCCCGGGTAGCCCAGTGTCAGATCAGGAAGTCCATGGAAGGGAGGGTGCACACGGTCAACCATTGCCACTCCTGCCTCTTTCTTCCTCTTCGCTGTTGCTGGAGTTGAAGGAGGGGAAGAGCGGAGGAGACAGATGGGCAAGAGGAGACGCAATGACAGCAGGAAGGTTCAACTTGACCTTTCTTGAGATGATATATCATGCTCTCTGGGCAAGAAATTGACTCCTTCTCCTGCGAGGATGAGGGGGTTCTTAAGACACCACCTCCCAAGCCCCTCACTGGGACTCTGCAGCCGGCACCAGATCTGGGCGGACGCAGCTCATCACGATGGTCCTTGACACCTGCCTCAACTCTGGGAAATCCGCTGATACTCCCGCCTCTCTCTGCTGAGCCGTGCTGGCTCCCTCAGGCAGCCCTCTGACAGAGAAGCAGAAATGAACACAGCTTGCCTGCGGAAAAACTTCCATGTATATTTTTTCCCCTGCAAACTCATAAGTGTGCATATAGATCTGAATGTATCAATAACGCCCCTTCATTGCACACCAAAGCAGAGAGCCAGCCCGTCTCTTGCCCTTCACTTTTACTAGGCAGGGATCAAAAACAGTCATGGTATCTCCGCCAAGCTGCCAAGGACACATAACTTCTCTAGAGGGTCGCTGAAGCCAGTCTCTCTTGACTTGAAAGCAGGAAGGAACTCAGGTCCCTCCCTCCACCACACACACACCGTGGGAGGAGGAAGTGGACTCCTACCACACTGGCAGTTCTCTGCAAAAATTGTCCAACATTTTCATTCTCATTTTATCTCCAGTTGAAACCTATAATGCTCTCAGTTTTGAGGTAGAGGGCAAAAGTCATCTAAGCAGTTTTTGGACGACTATTTTCAAATTTCCGTATATGGTCTCACTTTGAGATATGATATGTATCTATATATAGTCTTCATCCTTGGGTCAAAACTGAGATAGGAAAAATCCTCTGTTAGCATTCTCCTACAAATATAGATTAAGGGAGATCTGAAATTAGTGGTTAAAAATCTGCATTAATCCTTATACGTATTTGAATTGCTATGCCTCAAGAGTGATTTTCATTTACTCCTGACACAGTTTTCATCAAAAGATGGCATTAGCCTCAGAGTGATCTTCCAGCCTTAGACTCGTGGGGTCACAGACCTTAAATAAGATCAAATCCAATGGGGGTGTATTTTAAATTTTACACGCAGATTTTTTTTTAAAATGAGATGCACAAATACAAGAGTGAGTAAGAGACTTAATAATTAGCACCTATTCTCTACGTTACATAGAAGAAAGGACTTAAGCCTAACTGACAAAGGCCCTTCTAATAGAAAAATAAGAGGAGAAAAGACAAGGGGAAATATTCATGTCATTGACTACCACGGAAATTAAAACTGACATTTATGCGTCAAACAGTGAGCAAAATTAGGAGGCAGATAATAAACCAGGAGTAATATTTGCAACAGGTATTTAAAAGTGTTAATATCTTTAAAATATGCAGTGTTCATAGAAATTAATAAAAAAGGATGACCATCTCTCAATAAAAACATTTAAAAAATAATAATCAGAGTCAATTCACAAAAGAAAAAATACAACTAGCCTATAAATATGTAAAAGGAGGCATTGTTGGAATTAAATACGTGGGAATTATTTGCAATCATTTTAGAAATAAATAATAGTGAGGACAAGAAAACCTAAAGTTCTATGCAAATGAGTTCTCTCACATACTATTGGATGGAGTGTGAATGGGTACAAACATTCTCCTTCAGGACCTAATGGTTAAGCTCAGCGTGCTCAACTACGGCAGCCAGGGTTCAGTTCCTCGGCATGGACCTACACCACTCATCCATGGCCATGCTGTGGTGGTGACCCACATGCAACATAGAGGAAGATGGGCAAAGGATGTTAGCTCAGGGCAAATCTTCCTCAAACAAAAAGAGGAAGATTGGCAACAGATGTTGGCTCAGGGCAAATCTTCCTCAGAAAAGGAAAAAAAAAAGCCAAAAAAATCCATAAATTTATGGGATGAATGCAGGGTTTGTTAGGAGTATTAATACTGCAGCATTATACTCTAGCCTGCCCAACTCGGATGTCCACTCTCCTTTGCTACTTCAAAATGTCAGTGCTGGAGATCAGAACTGGTTTCAGACCACAATGGCCATGTGTCCCTGGACCAATTACTTAAATTATCTAAGCCACAATTTTCCCAACCGCAAAATCAGGACAATGATAACTGTACCACAGGTTGTACAGAATAGATGAAATAATTTATAATTGTGCATCATGTTTGTGGAACCACTCTAATGTCCTGTCCTACATGGTAACTAGATGGGCGATTTCCAACTCATGATAATTTTCCATGAGAACCGTGCTTTCAAATAGCTGCTGCTAGTTCTGTACAGAAACAACCACCACCTCTGTGTTTCTCATAAGACCCTGTGCAATAGCAGGAGAGGAGAATTCTGAGACACCACAGTGATAAACACTGTTCCATTTTGGCACCTGATGTCTTCCAGCCATGGTCAGGGCAAGGTAGGAGTATACATTCCACTTCAAAAGCAGACTTTTTTAAATTTTTTAACTCTAAGGCTAATTTTAGTGATGAGAAACTGTACTCCATGGGGTCTAGTGACTTGCTTATGGATTCAGAAGTTGATCGCTGATAGAATGAAGGTAAGGGCTCTAAGCTCCTGATATTTTGTTATGATGATTTTAACAAATTCCAGTACATTGTGATGAGGTGGAAGTACTCAAAGGTAGGGTTTTTGTTTTGAAATTACCTAGGATTAAATTGCCCGCCTCCATAGATATCACTGGTAGCTCATGTTTGGATAGCTTTTCTACTAAGTGAGTCAAGAATGTTTTCCTTCTAGTCTTTTCCTTGGGAGCAGGGCATAAGATGACTGACTGGGAGTTGGGCTAAACCCAATTTTTGCTGCACAGAAAGCAAATCTACTCATTAAGGGGCTGATCCTATGACCTTGACATCATTAGTATCAGGTGTTAATCAACCGATGGACCCATTCTTAATGTAGTTTTAGACTAGAAGTGAAATTCTGAGATCCAGATGTTAGTGCATATGGCACAGAGTAACCTGCCAATCATTGACTGATCATTTAATAATGTTGAACAAATTTAGAAGCAGGTGAAAGATTAGTTGTCTAGGAGAACAAGTATTTAAAATTACATTTCTCTAAAATCCCTGTGGATATATTATTCTTCGGACTGTTCACTAGAATATTAATGATGAATTCTGTATGTAACAAATTATAAGAAGATTGATATGAAACGATCTCTTAATCTCTATGCCTTAAATTAGGTGAATATATTTGTTGGTCTAGTATAGTTGAAAGTACAAGAAATATACATATAAGTGTCACTGTAGATTGAAGACGTAATTAAGTATAGAGGTAGAAAAGCAAATGTTTTTGCTAAATTGTATCAAAATCTAGATATTTAATAAGGCTTTTGACTTTATTGTAATTTTGTCTTTCTGATAAAAATGGAAGAGACCTACAAAATTCCATGCTACAAAACCTAGAAGTCATGTTTTACTACTTTTAAATTAGTTTTTCTTTTTCTTTTCCTTATAGTTCCCTCTTCTTAATTATTATGATTACAAATTCAATCATGCAGTTACTTAATAAACTAATTTAAATTGGATGTGATGATAGTTTACTCACGAATAAAAGCTGCTGCCTTAGAAACAGGAATTCCCCCATCTGAAAAATTCTCCAAATGCTGGTCTCGTCTTTCTAGTTCCTGAGGCCTCATTTCTAGATCTCAGATTGCAGTAAGAAACTAAACCGAGAGAATGTTAAAATGACGGCTACGTAAGGGGGCACTAGAGAGGGAAATAGAAATTATATGAAAAAGTGCAGATTGTCAAAGTCAGAAGGAAAATAATAAAAAACTAACCCATAAGCCTTTTTCAAAGAATCATGACATCCACTTGTACCAAATAAATAAAATTACATATATCTTCTCTTTTTTTAAAGGTCTCTATATTTTAGATCGAATACTTTATAAAATAGCTCTCTTTAAGCTATTGAATAAACTGTATTGGCGTCACTGCTCTTTTTAAGGTAAGTAACAAAATCTCTCTTTGTTGCAGTTGCATATGGCGTGTGCAAGTGGCTACAAGGAGGTGGTATCTCTTCTCCTGGAACATGGTGGAGATCTCAACATAGTAGATAATCAGTACTGGACCCCACTCCATTTGGCAGCAAAGTATGGCCAGGTAAAATGATGTCCTGAATTATGTTTAAAAAATCACTTTATAATCAATGTATCATTTCATATTTAGTTTTATTTTTATTTAAAATCATGCACTAATCATATGTAATTTGACTTTTAACACATCACTTTACTAAACAAATACTTTTATGGTTAAAAAAACATTTAGAAGGACACATAATAATCTACATCCCTGAGGATTCTGTATATTGTAATCAAAATCAGTGGAGAAATAATCGAAACTTGTAAACATTCTTTATAGAATGGACTTAATACTATTTTCTTAATGTTATATAGCCTTATAAGCTTACAATTGCTTGAGTCTGCAATAATTCTGTTGTTTTCTACAATTAGCAGGTGTAAAGCAAAATTAAATTTTAGTTTTCTCTATAAATTACGTTTCATTTTAATGAATGAAGGATGGGTAGCAGAGTTCTTCCTCTGAATTGATTTTTGACTATAGCTAATACATCTTGAGTTACTATTGTACAAGTTAATTTCTTGTGAGGTACCATTATATTGTGAAGAAGAAGTAAACTCCAACTTATTTTTAAATTATTTGTATGGGTGAATGTGATTGAATAATGTTCATAATAACTCACTGATATTAAAATCAACTTATAAAATTTGTATAATGTTTTGTGTTAGAGAATTCTTAGTAGTAATAGTGTGAAAAATAACTCAGTTTTCCATATATATGGATATTGCAGCTAAACTTGTTGATTTCCAAACATTAGTTTGGGGTAAGAAGCACATTCATTGAATTTATAGTAAGTTAAATTCTTTAAATACCAACTGGTATGCAAAATATCTATCATAAAATTTGAGTAGTGTCATTGTTGAAAGAATTGAAAGTGTTTGCATTTCAAGTATTTTAGAAAAAACACATTGCTTAGGGAAGATCTTTCAAACTAGTAAGAACATTGTTTGCTTTGACAATATTTCTTTAGAAAAAGATTAATTCAATAATTTTTTTTTTGAGGAAGATTAGCCCTGAGCTAACTACTGCCAATCCTCCTCTTTTTGCTGAGGAAGACTGGCCCTGAGCTCACATCCATGCCCATCTTCCTCTACTTTATATGTGGGACGCCTACCACAGCATGGTGTGCCAAGCAGTGCCACATCCACACCCGGGATCTGAACCAGTGAACCACAGGCCGCCAAAGCAGAACGTGCGCACTTAACCGCTGTGCCACCAGGCCGGCCCCTCAATAAATATTTTTAACAGGCTATTAACAACCCCCAAAATGTGCTTTTAGCAAGTGAGTGTGTGTAAGTAAATGGATGGATTAAGGGGATGAGGCTGCAGGTGGCTGAAGTCATTGGCCTCAGATATCCAGGGTCCCCAAGTCGCACTAGACTACTGGAGTATTGGGGGATAGATACCTCAGTACAACATCAATACATCAGTACTCCATTTCTGCCACAGCAGCATACTGGGATACACCAGGTGAGAAGTTTTGTCATTGGTAAAAAAAATAGAGAAGAGAACATGTAAGCAAGTACTGTTTCTTAGAATACAACGTGTTGGCATGTGCTGAAGAAATGGTAATCAGTGAATTATCAAAACGTGCCCATTATTGTCAGGAATTGCTTCTGGAAGGAGCTAAATCTGGAAGTGAGTGATAGCTTGGTAAAATGTAACAGAACACTACCCGAGCTTGAATGGATTAGGCTTTCATTTTACCTAATTTTTCACTTTTCCTGATTGGACTTTTAAATTTGGGGTCAGACGTCATTTCAAAGAGTAACAAATCGGTTCCCTTTACTCACTTTCAGAACATAGTGAATTCTAGGGGAATAGGACTAGATTTAACAACGTTGTTATAAAGATATGCCTTGGACTAAATATGTCATTATTTCTGTTACTAGACGTTTTAATGATTGTTATCAGAACCTAGTATGTGGGGTTTTTTTGTTTGGTTGCAGGTCCAATGAAATATTTGGTATGAGTTGGTATATTTTATTTGTTATTGGATTTTTCAGTTCTATCATTTCCATTTCTTCCTTTCTTATAACTTCTATGTCTTCGATGAGTTTTTCTATTTTTTCATTTGTTTCAAGAGCATTTGTAATTACTTGTTGAAGCGTTCTTATGATGGCTGCTTTAAAGTCATCCTCATAATTCTAGCATGATTCATCCTGCTGTTGATGTCGTTAATCATCATTTCTTGTTCAAGTTGTGATTTCCTGACCTTGGTATGATGGGTGATTTTTAACCCTATCTTGGGCATTTTGGCTATTATGTTGGAGAATCTTGGTCCTATACAAATCTTCTACTTTAGCAGGCAGTCACCCTGTTGAAGTTCAGCATCGCAGGTCCTTGTCTACTTGAGTGGGCTGTGGTTCCAATGGTAGTTTAATTTTCAGACTTTTGAGGTGTTATTTTGGTCTGCTTGGTTTGTCTGGTGCCCCTGGGCTTCCTACTGATTCCTTTTGGTGCCCCCAAATGGGTGGGAGGGGTTTCCCCAGGCTGGGATATCCCAAGTCTCTGGGTCAGGTAGGGGAATCTCCACGGGGACATAAAGTCTTTCAGGGCTGGAGCCTGTGGGTATGCTCCCTCCTGCAGGTGCCTCCTCCCAGCCATCCTTGTTTCTCATGGGGGAGGGGAATCTCAGGCTCAGTGGAAGAAGAGCACTTGCCCTGGCACTTAGTGTTAGCCGGTCATGGTGCTGGACTCACCTGATGCTGTCAAAGGGACATGGTTTGAATGGGGGAAGGATGCATCTACCTGGCCCCCTTCTGTTGCTGGGTTGGGCTGGGAAATACCAAGTCTGGGGGTGCCTTCTCCTATTGGATGGGAGGACGTAGGTTGCCCTGCACCTCTGCGACTCCTCCCTTCCAGGGATCCTGAGCCAGTTCACCTTCCTCCTTCCACTCTTCAGAGTTCTTCTTGAGGCGCTTATTATTTCCAGGCTTTATTGTAGGTAGCGAGGAGGACCAGAAGGAAACCAGTCTAAGTTCGTGTGTTTTAAAACAACTGCTTCTGTTGAAAAAAAAATGCTTATTTCTAAAAACCTTGTAAAGCTTGATAAAGAATGATGAAAAGAAGTTAATTTATGATTATTTCCACATGAAACCCACCTGTGGGGCAGAGTAGAAATGAAGATTGGTTTAAATAACTGTTCCATTATAAGGCATCTATTGCTGTCTTTGGTTCTGTGCGTTAAACATGCCTAAATGTAACCAGTTTTTTATCACTCATATTTTGCAGAAACATCTAGATGTTTCACTTCCAATTCCTGGGAGCTGTACTGATTAAGACAGAAAGAATTAGTGGTTATCAGAAATTTATCACTTAGGCAGACAGATAAAGATACCGATCCTTTTGCAAGAAATGCACAGACACAGAAAGTATGCCTACCATTTCAGAGGCCAAGAGTTCTCTGTGAAAATAAGGAATGGACCTTTCAGGGATCCATAAGAAACCCTACTCTGCAGAAATGGAAACTTCTACCCAAGAAACTACTTTTTTAAAGTGCCTATAATTGAGGTTTATTATATGTTAAGTGTTAAAAGACAGGATCAGAGTCAGATTAAATTTGTGTCACAGAAAGACATGATTTATATAAACATGACAAAAGATTGATGAATATATTAAACTAATAAAACAGATTGGCTAAATGGTGAAAAGGTTTGCAATTGGTTTTAATAAACACAGTTACATTTAACAATAAAAAGATAATTTAATGACTAACATATATGCCAAGCATGATGCCTGCCAAGCCTTGGCGACATAGGAACATAAGGCCAATGCAATTGCCTCTTCCTTCATAAAGCTTCCTGGAGATTCTCATCACACAAAAGTCAACAGCTAGAGGAATCGTTGACTGATAAGGCAGAGAGAACTAGTGGATATCCGTACTCTCACCCCATTACCTGTCACATTTGAAAAATTTCCCAAACTTTAGGTTTTCTAAATCTATGTTTGCAGCCTAGAGGATCATAGTCATGAACTTATATGGAAATATGATTCAAAAGTTGCATTTACTTTGCTAGATGCAGAGTAATTAAGATTGATATTTTTCTTACTACTTTTCCAGTGTAGCAGCTACATTTCTAACATTCATCATTTATTAATGGTGAATTAAACACTTTCCGATTGCTCCATTTTTTTTAAACCAGCTGCAAAATATTTGACCCCAACTCTTAAAAAACAATGTATTTTTTTAGGGTCCCCTATTCTTTCTGCTATTTCGCAGATACTCCCCCATACAAACACGCCTATATTTCATTCTGCTCAACTACGTGATGAAGCCAGCTTTGTTCTGAGGACTCCCATGTCCTCCTCGCTGGCTGGCTCTGAGCACAAGCTCTACCACTTGCTGGCGGTGTGAACATAACAAGCCTCAATAATTCCTCTCCCATAGAGTGTGGCCCCCAGGATCTTCAATCAATGAGAACCATCAACCTCTGTTGAAAGGAGGAATTTTACATAGAAGATTGTTGAGAATGATGAAGGTGACTGCATCAAACAAGCTGAACATCCCTGGGGATGTGTCCTGGGCAGTTGATACATTTGCTAGATTTGTACAGACAGATAACCAACACAAAATTTTCCAGAAATTATCATTTATAACATGCAAATGAGGCATATTTTAAAAATAATCTCACCTTTATCCTCTGCTTCTCTAGAAAATGACTAGCCATTAATTCAAGATTTTCTAAATCCTTATACATTTCAGTACCAAGGATAGAGTCTGAAGATCATATGTGTCTTTTCTATTTTGCTCCATTATACATACTTGAATGGGGTCTCCACCAGAACATAAGCTCCAGACACCAGGGTCTTGAGCTGCGTTCCCCACCATGGTGTCCCAGTGTCCAGCAGGGTGACTGAAGGAATTCAATGGGCAAATTGATGAACTGAGAACTAGAGGCAAAGCTCTAACACAGAGAGCTAGAGTGAGGATTTCCTGTTAGAATATATGACACCAAAATCTAAATATTCTTCCTGGATTCAGACTACAAGAACTACTAAGAGATCTATGTTAATAGAAAATTTTAAGTAAATTGTATCTCGATTATTTTGTCAATAAAATACCATATGAGGGGCTGGCCCAGTGGCACAGTGGTTGAGTTTCCATGTTCCGCTTCAGCTGCCCGGGGTTCTCCGGTTCAGATCACGGATGCAGATGTGGCACCACTTGGCAAGCCACGCTGTGGCAGCATCCCACATATAAAGTAGAGGAACATGGGCACAGATGTTAGCTCAGGGCAAGTCTTCCTTAGCAAAAAGAAGAGGATTGGCAGCAGATGTTAGCTCAGGGCTAATCTTCCTCACAAAAGAAAAAGAAAAGAAAATACCATATGATATCAAATTATTTTTTAAAAATTGTTCACTCATAAAAATACTATTTAATATTCATTTTGGAAATGATATTTTAGAAACAGGTTTTATTTGAATATCAGTTTGTATGCATGGGAGATTTATAACTCTAAAAACTTTTCTGTAAATAAATGTATCTCAGTTCAGAAAAAAAAGGGTTTAGAAATGCTAACATTTTAGACAGACTAATGGTATTTTCTGAGACATTCATATCAATTTCACTTTCCTATAAATATCTTACAAATATAAATACCTTTATGGAGAAGATAGTTCATCATTTATAGCAATATTTATTATTTATATTTATACTGGGATGGCGTATATGGTTTAAAACTTCATTTTAGAAATATATTAACTTTTCCAGTGAGAAAAAGAAGACTGTTCTCGTTTAAAAGTGGGAACTGAATCCTTTATGTGCGCAATAAATCTTTAGGTTTTACGATTCTTTTCTGAGTTGTACATAAAATAAAATTTGATGAATTGGACATAAAATTTGATTCTAGCCTTGTACGTATTTTTAATGTTTATAATGGGATTGGAGATACTACAACAAAAGATAGGAAAATAATTTTACAAATTCTAAAATCTAATATCCTCCCTTCAGAAGTGTTTTGTGTCATACAACCTGCATATCTTGATGTTCAAAGGAGTCGTTTGTGTTCTCAAATACATTTTTACCCAAGTAGATGAGAATTGAGACATAGTCAGAGTGTTTTTTTCCTTCAAATATTTCTTCTTTGCTTTGGAAAAGATATACACACTCTCTGGTTTTCCTCCCACCCTTCTGAGCATATGGGATTGATGAATCCATTGCTCTGCCCTAGCTTCCAGCTCTTCTCAGTGTTTGCATGCCCTTGGGGAGTCTCCAAGCCTGCAGTTTCGAATTCTCTACATGCTCACGACTCCCGAAGCCTTCTTCTGTTTCTCTCTGTGTTCCAGACCCATGAGGACCATTGCCCCGTGGGAAATCTCTATCAATCTGTCCTCAAACTCAACTTGTTTACAAAGGGAATTATCATCTTCTTTTCTCCAACCCCAAATTGTTATTCCTTCTCTGATTTATCATTTACTCATCACAAAATTGGGCATTATCCTCTTTTCTACCTCTCTCTCTTCTTTCATGTCTAATAAACCACCCAGCCCACAAACTTCTACCTACTAAATAGTTTTAAGCTATTTGAACTATAAGCATGATCAGTCAGTCTGTACAGCCTCACTGCCTCTACCCTCCTCCAGTGCATCAGCATGTCTAAGTCAAGATTAACCCCTCAGCCTCCTAACCCAGCCTCTTCTCCCCTCTGTTCTCAACAATTCACTTACAGTGATCTTTCCAAATGCAAACATCATCAAACTATTTCAACACAACATTCTTTCCAGTGCTGTTGATATGAAATGCCCACTCCATAACACAGTTTATGAGCACCATGTGCCTGGGCTTCTGCATAATTCTCCAGCTTTATTTCCCCTGCCTCCCCCCCACCAGGCTGGAGGATATATCTGTACTGAGCTTCTTTCAATTTCTGGAATATGCCACCGTGTACATCCTTTTCATGTTCTTTGCTTTTCCTGAAATTGGTAAGTGGTTAAATCTCACTTACCTTGCAGGACCACACTGAGATGTCACTTCGCCAGCTGTCTACTCTAACTTCCTGGGTTTGGATGTGATGGCTCTGCTCACACACCCTGCATAACACCCTCTATCTCCCACATTACATCACTTATCACAACATGTTGGAATTGTCTCTTCATTTGTCCGTATCACCCTCTAGTCTGTGAGAACTCAGGGCAGGTACAGCATCTACTTCTTTACTAGTACAGGGCTTGACACAGAGTACTCAGTACTCAGTTACCATTTATTAACAGTCGAATCAAGAGATGTCCTAGTTTAGCAGATGCTGGTCTTTCTCAATGCATCACTGAATCAATGTGTGAAGAGCAAGTGAGTGAGCACACACCTGGACACTGGTTCGTCAGTGGGAGAAATCCTCACAGAGATATCCAGGAGACAACTTGGGCACGTGCAAGGTTTTGGGTAGAGCTGGAAATAGAGATCTGTGACAGATTACTCAAAAAAATCGTGCACGATGGAAAAGGAGTTCAAGCAAGAGCGAAGTGCAGTGAGCAACACCATATTTAACAGTATAAGACTTGTTCCTTTGGAGGAGTCTGCGGAGGAATGGACGTAGGAGAATGAGGCTGCTGCAGGGAAGTGAAGGAGGCATGTTTCCGGAAAGAGAGCGGACAATTGTGCAGAGTACTGGTGGGGTTAGAAAGCATGTATGTTGAGGGGTGAAGGCAGAACTACTTGTTTGATGAGGAATCATAGTCGAATCACAAATAGAGTTAATGTTAACAATTTCTTACATGTTTTTATATTTTAGATCTGAAATCCTTCAGGTAGTTCTGAGTTAGAAACATTTGCTCATTACAATGTAGAGTATGTCCCAATGAGCATGGGATATACAAATTCTGAATTCCCACAGACCTTTAATGTTATAATTTCCCTTTATTAATTTAAGTGAAAGTTAACGAACGGGGAATTCAACTATCTCCAAAAACTCATGGCTATTTTTTCACTTTTTAGAGAGATAATTTACATGACCACCAAGGAATTAATATCGTTAAATTTAACCAAACCGAAATAAAACTATCCAAAGAATGAATAAACTATGTATTCAGCAACTTATGTGAATTTAAATTTCAGTTTAAATATATTAGCATGTAGAGTCTCCTTTAACGGGCACACACACACACACACACACACACAGATATGCACAGAAAGTCACCTTAACTTCTGATAGCTTTGGCAATTATAAAGTTCTTTTGATAATGGAGATGAATTCTCACTGGGCTACACACACTACCTATTTGCATTTGAAGTAATTTACCTAAAGATCTTTTGTGAGGTTAAAACAAATGTTCTAGAGTAGAGTCATTGAAATGAGCACCGGCCAGCTCAGCTGATCTCTGTGGTGTGCTTCACTGATTTCTAATTGGAAATGCACGGGAAATACAAACTTAACAAAAAGAAAGGAATTCCCCGAGTGAGAGAAGCTTCCTCATTCTGCACATGAATGTTTATTTTTACAAGCGGGAAATAAAATAGAATTACTTTTATTGCTAAAGCTTTTCACGTAAGAAGCATTTTGCTTTTATGACCTAAATGCTTTCTGCAGTTACAGTTGTAGCTGTGGAGAGAGGGGTCTGTTGACTGATTGCACAAGTTTCTCTTTGGAATTCTGCAAAGACTGAATTGATCTCAGAAATGCAAAGGAATTGGTAGATTTCCTGAAAGTCTGACGTTTTTGAAAAGCTATAAATGCTTTTAGGTTTACTGCTGTTCTTTCAAATTTGTGAAAAACAAAGTCAAGCTTGCCTAATTTTTGGTTTTCCTTTTTTTCCCCTGCTTTTCTCCTTTCCTTACTCCTTTTCCTTCCTTCAGCCCTCCCTCCCGCTCTCCATTATTCTTTTCCTTCTTCCCTTCCTCCCTCCATCCATTTCTTCCTTCTCTATGGTTTAAAAGCAAGCAAATCTCTCAGATCTTTAATATAAAACAAAACTCATTCCTGTACCTATTTTAATGTCCTAGGAATTTTCTGTATGTATTTCTTCTTTCAGATTCCAAGAGAACTTCTCTTTCTTTAGTAAACTGTATATATTTGGAAATAAAAGCAAACTTCTGAATGTAAGCATTCTCCTTAACATGATTTAAGTGTTACTGAAATAATTTGTGCTCTGTAAAACCAAACAATGATTTTGAATGGGCTTGTGGGAAAGCTAGCAATGGGACAGACTATTTAAAACCTAATTAATTTTATAAGAAGAACACTAACAAAAGCAATAATCGATGGATGGGGAGGTACCTTGGAAGTCCTCGACGAGAAGCTCTGCCTGGGTGGAGAAGGCCACAGCAAGTGTTACAAAAGCAAAAACCCCACAGATTGGAAAAGCCAGTCCCATTCTAACCAATGTAATAAAGCAAGAAATGGAAACGAAAGACAAAGTTAGGAAAGAAGAAAGGAGAATAAAAATTCCAGAGGAATCTCCCCCAAATTAAAAAACTAGAATCATTAATTGAATTTATCAAGGTTGTTTCCAGTAGCATTAAAAACATAAAATATATAAGAATATATTTAAGAAAAGATGTACAAGATTTCTGCACTGCAAACTATAAAGCATTGCAGTAAGAAATTAAAGAAGACCTAAATAGATGGAGAGGTAAGCCGTATTCATGTGTTGAAATGGTGAATATTATTAAGATCTCTGTAGGAGGCAGAATAGTGGCCCCCAAAGATGCCCACACCCTAATCCTCAGAACCTGACAAGGCAAAGAAGTTTGCAGTTGTGGTTAGTTAAGGATCTCCAGATGCGAAGACCTTCCTGGATTACCCTGGTGGTTCCAATGTAATCACTTGGGTCCTTAAAAGCAAAGAATCATTCCGGCTGAGGGTCAGAGGGAGATGTGACTATGTAAAAAATGGTCAGAGAGACAATGTTTCTGGTTTGAAGATGAAGGAAGGGACAGCAAGCCAAGGAATGTGGTGACCTCTAGAAGCTGGAAAAGGCAAGAAATAGACTCGCCCTTACAGCCAGAAGGGGACATAGTGCTGCCAAGACCCTAGCTTTAACCCAGCGAGACCTGTGTCAGACATCTGACCTGCAGCATTGTAAGATGATAAATTTTTATTGTTTAAACCATCAACTGTGTGGTAATTTATTAAGGAAGCCATGTAAAACTAATATAGTATCTATTTATTTAAAGAAATCGTAATCAAAATCCTACAGCCTTTCTTACAGAAATTGAAAAGTTCATCCTAAAATGTATATGGAAATGCAGAGTACCTAATATAGACAAAATTATCTTGAAAAAGAACAAGAAAATTAGAGACTTTAAATTAGAGACATTTTTCCATACTTAATGTAAGTGTTTTATATGTCTAAGTATATATATCCTGAAGAAACTCGTGCATGCATGCACCAAGATATATAAACTAGTATATTTATAGCAGCATTATTTATAAAAATAAATAAATGCCTTACATATGGCTTTCACTGAGAGAAGGGAATAAATTGTGATATATTTGTACAATGCAATTCTGTGCAACCAAGAAAATGAACAAATAAAGGGGCTGGCCCGGTGGCACAGCAGTTAAGTTTGCACATTCTGCTTCGGTGGCCTGGGGTTCACCAGTTCAGATCCCAGGTGCAGACCCACACATCGCTTGGCAAGCCATGCTGTGGCAGGCGTCCCACATATAAAGTAGAGGAACATGGGCATGATGTTAGCTCAGGGCCAGTCTTCCTCAGCAAAAAGAGGGTTGGCAGCAGATGTTAGCTCAGAGTTAATCTTCCTCAAAAAAAAAAAAGGAAAAAAAATGAATGAAGCTTGGTTAAACCCATCATCTCTGAGGATGCTCAAATGTGCAATGTTAAGCCACAAAAGCAAAGCACAGAAGTATATGTACACTCGGATTTCATTTTTATAAATGTCACAAACAGATGAAATGAAGCAATATGTTGTTTAGGGATGTTTTCTTACATAAGGTCTAAGCATGTAAAGAAAACATAATAATGGTCAGCCCCAAATTCATGATGGTGGTCAAATCTGGGAAATATGGAGAGGGATAATTTTGGGGTGGAACACAAAGATACCATGAATGACATTTTAAAAAGTTGGGTGCACTGGAATTTATTTCATTACTTGCTCAATGGTACATATATGTTATATATACTCTTTGTAGGTATGATATATTTTATAATAAAATATTAAAAATATATTAGTCTCTCACCCAATTGCTTCATTCTTGCAGCATGAGGTTAGGTTTTTCTAATTCTCCAATGTGACGTTAGGTTCATTTTGTCCACGGTGCTGGAATGAATGAAGAGTATCAATAAATGAGACTTTCATGGATTGCTAAGTTAAAACAAAACAAAGCATACTATATCATATAGTTCCTCCCATAAGATGCCCTGAAGTAAACCTAGAAAGTGTTAAGTGAACCTTTTCAAATCCTCAGCAATTCCTCCCTTATTTGATAAGTAATTTTTGGTTTGAATGCATTCATTGCTGAAATAGTTTGAAAATCTGTCGTTTTGTAAGAAGGAACTGGAAATGGGGAGAGTAAGAAGCATTTAGCCTAGTAGGTTATGCTAAGGCATTCTCACTCCACTCCAATGGAAGTGCCCCTTCGAGGCCGCGACTGTGTGTTATTTACTGATGAACCTTCACTACCCAGCCCGGTGTCTCCTATTTCAATTATCTTTAATGTTTCAGACAAACCTGGTGAAACTTCTTTTGATGCATCAGGCAAATCCGAACCTTCTGAACTGCAATGAAGAGAAGGCCTCAGGTAGGTTGTGTGCGGTTCTGTTGTTCCCTTCCCGTCATGTGTAAGTCATTCTTCATGAGCATAGCTGGAGATGAGAGTCAGCCTCTCCTGCGAAGCTCTGTGAACACCACCCCAGTTCTAGCAGGATTCACACTCTCGTAAGCGCTGCTCATGACAAGAGGATGTTCGAGAGCAGTTAAATGGTAGAGTCCCCTTGGACTTCACTGCAATTGGCTTTTCCCGCTTTAAACTTCCAGGACAGGGATTCCTGCAGCGTCACTTACTTTATAATATATTTTTGCCATTATTTAACTAGTTTCTCATTATACCAAATGCATGCGTGTTATTTTAAACAATAATAGTAATTTTTCTGCACAGATATTTGTACCGCAAGAAATAGAATCTAACATTCATTCTCAACCTAATTTAAAACTTTGAAAATCTTAATGTCACTCTTCCTTAACAGATATCTTTTTGAAAATATCTAGAGTTCTGTTTACCACTGTTCTTTTATATATTCATATACTTATTTAAAAAATGGGTGCCACATTCATTTTTTAGCTTTTAAATTTGACAACAAAGTTACTAATCATGTTATTTTTGGTATATTAAGAATAAAAGATTTCTAAATAATGAAGAGAAAAGTCCAGCATAAGTAACAAGATAATATAACAATTTTGAAGGCAGTAATTGATCTGAATGACTTATTTCTACTTACTCTTCTTGTTGCTATGCCTCTACTTGCCTGAAAACACTTTATACCGAGACCTCGTATTTGCTGTACCTTTGGGAGTGTGGTTACCTGATAAACCTCCGGTTTAAGACAGGATGAGGGATTTGCTCTATTTCTTATTTTATGGGAATTAAGTGTCCTTGTTTAATGTTTATTCGTCTTCTCTGCTAAAATAAACTGAAGATTTAACAAATAGCGCTATGAGATAGCTTAATAGTCTGACACTTTAGATCAGGCTAATGTTAGTGATAGTGTAGGGATATTAACATCATCTACAAAAGTATGCCTAATGGTAAATATTGAAAGAGTTAATAGCCATTTATAGCTTTTCTCTATCTTTTTTCAAAACTGTATTTATTGAGAAATATAAGTCATGTCCTCTAGTTCCAAAGGAAGATGACTTTTTTCTCGTTCATATCCCTGGCTTCTTTCCCAGGGAAGGGAGAAATGATTGAGCCTTGGCTGCCTGGACTCTCACCAGTCACACGTTCACCTCTTAGGTCTAGTGTCAACTGTGCCAAAACCGACATCCAAGGCAACTGACAATTGACTGTCCTAAAGCCCCAGTGAATGACTAAACTGCTCATGTAGACTCAGCCCTGGTCACCTCGGACCTGGTGTATGATGACTCTCTTAGACAATTTTGTCCATGTTGGTCATGCAAAGGCTACCATAAGTGTCATCCCTTTTCCATGCCATATTAGCATGAGAGACACAGTGATGGGACCTTAGTGACTCTCAATAAACGTATGTTGATTGAGTGAAAATACTTCTCTCACACACAAGGGACGAAGAGCTCTAATGCAGTGAGAGGTTTCAAGTAAACGCAGGCTGTGCCAGCATCCCATCCAACAGCAAGAAGAGTGAATCCGATAAAAGCAATAGTGAAGAGATCAGTGACCTAGGCACCCTTATGACTGAGCGAGTGAAAATCATCACCAATAATCTGTTATATTCTTGTTATTTTGTGTTCCTGGAATTTGGAATGGACATATAACAAAATTATCTGGGGGATAAAAGCAGTTTGAGGTATATCTCTTGGGTGGGACAGAAATAATCTTCCACGGTGAGGAAGCTGAGCTCTCCTAACTCATCATGCAGATATATTTAACCGAAGGCAAATGGTGATGAAATCCTGGTGTGAATATCTGCTGTGGTGGCTGAATTACCTCAGCTCGCCTGTAAAGCCACATAACTCAAATTTATAGACGCAGGTGATCGTGCAGTTTAGTCATGACTACTGAAAAGGAGCAGTTACCTCCATTAGGTTCTTAATTGTTATTAATGTGAATTTTTCTTCAGGATTTATTGATTTTCAGTTTCAGTTGTTAATAAGTGTAAATTTGAGTAATCACATCTATATTCCTGCCCAAATATGTTCAGCTGTCACTGTTAATGTGTAATTTGTAACTTAATATAATTATTTATATTTCAGATGGGAAAAAAACGGATCATGGAGAGAGGCTAGACCCACTGTTTTAATAGCAAACTGAGTATTTATTTGTATTTCTGCCCATTTAGGAGACTGTTTATAGACTACCTCCTACGTGTTTTAAAATCACCAGGCGCTGGGAAGGCATAACTGTTCTCACCATTTCGATTCATATTCACTGAGACGAAGGAAGAGTTTCACTGAGAATAAAGTGACACTAAGTTCGCTCAAGCTTAGCTTCTCAATGATTTTATGCTTTACACATCACCACCCAGTGAATATTATTTTTATATTTTTTATTTCATTGGTAATTAAATGTCACTGATGCAAAACAAGGTAGTGTTTTAAAATGGCAGGACTGCAATTTTATTCATATTGGAAACTTTTAATGTTTTTCATTTTGTTTCTTATGTTGATAAACTTTAGCATTTTAGGCATCTCAGAATTATCGAAAGTAAATATTTTCTGTGCTATCTACACCCACTTTTTCTGATTTTCTTATTGTTTCTTGTAGATATCGCTGCATCTGAGTATATTGAGGAAATGCTGCTGAAAGCTGAAATTGCCTGGGAAGAAAAACTGAAGGAGCCTTTATCGGTTCCTGCCTTAGCACAGGAGGAGGAGCCGTATGAAGAGATTGTTCGTGACCTCCCAGCACTTTCCAGTAAGCTGTAAGTGCCTTCTTTCTAGAATGATAGAGTCAGACCTTGTTCACTGAAGAGGTAATGATTCTCCTTTGTCATCCTCTCTAGTCACCAGTCATTTCACAGTCAATATTGTCTGTCTCTCAACTAAAAGTTAGAAAACTGAAGCTGCATATCGACACATTTACTAAAAAATACTTGTTTACAATAAGGAGTTTAGAAAACTTTTATGAAAACCCTCTTATTTTTTTCAAACATTAGTATTTCAGTTATTAGATCAATTTGTCACCATGAGAACAAATAAAATGTTTTAAACACACTCCAGGTTTTTAGCTAAACTGATATGTAAGGTTTCCAATGTCTGTCATAATAGCTAAAGTTTCTAAAGTAGGAAAAACAAATATTCATTTTCTCTCTCAAGTGTAAAACTAATGATTTCTTGTTGTCTAAAGTATCTCCTAAATACTGACACATACTACAATGAGAATGAACCTTGAAAACATTATGCTAAGTGAACGAAGCCAGACAACAAAAGGGCACGTATTATATGATTCAATTTTATATGAAATGTCCAGAACTGGCAAATCTATAGAAGCAGAAAGTCTATTCGTGGTTGCCAGGAGCAGAGAGAGGGAGGAATGGGGGTGACTCTTAATGGATCTGGAGTTTCTTTTTGACAATGATGGAAATATTCTGGAGGTAGATAATGATGGTTACACGAATTTGTGAATATGCTGAAAAGCAATTTTTGCTGTGTGGATTATATCTCAATAAACTAAATATATAAAAAATATTTCAGGTTGAAAATCTGCTATAGACAAGCATTGGGAACTCGAGGAAGTTCCTTTCTTTCTCTGAACACTGTTTCTTGTTTGGCAATGAAGATTATGTTTAATATTGGAATAGTTGAGGGTGCACTGAATAAACAGCACTATCTGGGTTCTGGACAATCTGAGAAATAATCAAACAGCAAAGATGGAGACCAAATCCAGTCAGTGATAGAGGACATCACGGAATGTGGCAGCTAAGAGGCTTTATAAATATATCCCATTACGAGGCAGCTTTAGTAACGAGGGCCAAGGCACCTGTAAACCAGATCAGGTCTCCCAAAAGAGGGGCATCCAGGACAAGGCTCCAAAAGGTAGGAAGAGGACAAGTAGTGCTCTCTGTAGGTCAGCTCCTTCCAAGCAAGAAGAGAGAGGAGCTAAGGAGACACTCTTCCCAGATTTGTCTATCAGAGAATTCGTTCCACTTCCCCAGTGTAGAGATTCCCAGAATTAGCAGGACTCGATTTTCCTTCCTAGGAAGTAGAAAAGATGTTTCCAGTGGATGTGTCACAAGGCTGTTGTGATAGTGAGCTCAAAGGAGAAAACTCTTATTTCAGAGCCTGTCCCCTCACAGGTATTCAAAAACACTTTTAATTTAAAATTACTCTAGATAATTCAGAGGCTAAAGTTGTGCATAAATGCATTGACTTCTACTTAACAACTAAATTGTATTCATTATGGGACTTGATTTTTTAGCTGTTGTAAAGGAGCTTGATTTTTATGTCAGACACTATGCTTGGAATCTCTTGTTTTATCTTATTACATCTTCAAAGCCCTATTAAAGTTCTCTCAACTTCCTAAGATGACAGAGCTGGGCAATGACAGATCAAGATTTATAGCCAAGAGATCGGACGCAGATCATTCTTGCTTATACAATATTATCTCTCTCATACTTCCACAGGGGGTAAAAATGGTATCACATTTATATGGGAGAAAAAGGAAGAAAGCCGTAGAAACAAAGTTGGAGTTGAGTCAGGAAGTAGTTAAATGATAAGATACATTTCATGTGACCTGGAATTAATGATGAGAATATTGTGACCTTGCTCTTTATATTGCGATATTACTGACGTTGCTGGAATGAGAGGAGTAATACAAATATTTGCTATGGAAGAATTTTACCTCCCAAGTGTTGATATTAAAATCACTACCCAGTACGTTCCACTTTACTTTTAGGATTATGTTCTGGGCTTCCCAGTAGAGACGTTAGTATGTAAGCAGAATTAAAAGTTTGAGTTAAAACCAAATTCTTTCATAATAAGTTATTTGGGATAAATATTAACTGCTCTATGTGTCTGTAGTTTTTTTTTGTTTTCTTCGTTTAGAAAGAGAAAAAAGCTTTAGTTAAAAAAGAAAACAAAAACAGCTAATTTACCAAAAAAGTACTTTTTTCTTTTTTTCTATATTGCTGATTGAAGAGCAGGTTTTAAACAGATTAATCAATGACTTATTTTTTCTACGTGATTAAATATAATTGTCCTAATAATCTTTTTCTCTCGTTGACTCTGAGTAAAGCTTTGAAACTTTGCATTGTTTTATACTGAATTTGACCTACTTTTAATTGTAGTCTGCTGTTATCTTTCTTCAGAGATAGAATTGAAAGTTAAATCAAAGAACAAGTCAATCATAATATTAGACTTTTTTAGCTCTTTGAAAAAAACGGCAAGTAGACTTGGCTAGTGTAACAACTAAATGCATTCTTACATTTTCTTTTATACTCCATGATTTTGATGCTTTTCATCTGATTATTTTCATTGTCTTTATAGTAAAAATAAATATGAACTAGGAGCAAATAGATATGAAATAACAACTAAGGAGAGTTATATTTCAATGCAGAAAAGAATACTTTTAATAATCCACTCCTTCAAACTTTGTTTTAGTATGAGAAGGAAAAATATGGACACTTGAGTACTTCTTTATAAACAAATCCACAAACACAAAGGTCAAAACTTTCTGTAAAGCTAACCGATTTGCATATGGATTAGGAAAAAAATGGTGCTTGCTTATTTTATTGTATTTAATATCACAGTGGTGAATGACTCGGTCAACAAATTTACTGAAACATATTGGGACATTGTTCCACCACATGCCCATCTGGGTGAGCAGTGTAGGATAGGTTGCTGAGAGACCAAAGAAAAGACCTGGAGACAGCAAACGAGACATATGGGTTTATCAGGAGTTACTTACAGGAAAGGTCAGGTGGTGGCCAGCTGGACAGCAATGCGCACCCGCTACCGCCCCCTGAGAGCAGCTTGCTTAACTAGGCAGAGGAGCAAAAGCTGCATGCTTGCCAAGGGGCTGTCCTTGCTACGACCAGCGTTCCCAGCAACAGTAGCTCACACGGAGGGGCTGTGTCCCTGGAAGACGTGATGTTCTTCACTTGAGATAAGGGAGGATCCAGGCTGGCCAGGCCCTAGATTGTTGCCAATCCCAGCAGCTGGGCGGCCTGCCCAGAAGGGAACCGAAGGACACATGGTTGCAATGGGCCTGGGGGCTTTTACTGAACATGGGAGTCCCAGGCCCTACAGACATTTTCTACATGCCATTCTTTTGATAGAGAACATATATGAAGCGAATCAGAGAACTGACATAATTGACAAGAAATATAAATAATTTCTTTAAAAAATCTCTTACGTCATTTACAAAGCAGCATTTCTTCACAAACCAGTTGTGTGAGAGTCAGTGGTTTAGGCCTGGTGTTTGGGGAGGGTTCGGGTCTTCTGTCTCTCCTCTCCTCAACATTGCTGTAGTTTTCTGCAAACTCTTCCTTTCAATCTGTTCCCTTCATTAAAATGAATAAACACTATTGTTCTGTGAAAGTACAGGTTTCATTCATTTAAACCAAGTGCATTCTTGAATTTTAACTCTGAAGCCTGGTCTTCTAGCTGTTTCCAGAAGTCCCTCAGCTTTAGTGAGGTGAAAGGAGAAATTAAAACAGAACAAAACAAAAATCTAGGAAAAAGGGGAAAGAGCAAGTACAGATGGAAATATTTGTCAGCATTCCTCTGCTTCAGTCAGGAGCAAGCATTCTGATGAAGCTTATGCTCCTTTAATTTCTTTATTTTGCTCACGAAAGAATAGTGCGGTATTCATTGATATGAGAAGCACGCACCTCTTTCCCGTATGATCTACCGTTTTCCTTCAGTGTCTTTCCTTTTCCGCCTTTTCTCTCTAGCCCTCATTTGGAAGTCTTACCATGCCGTACCTCATCTGAATTATGCTTGCCCGTCCGCCTTCACCAATTTTAACCCCAACATCCTATTCCTTTACGTCATAAAGTTGACTTGTTTTACATTTTTCACAGAAAATTACATTTTACATTTTCCCATAATGTATTTTGCTAAAATATTAGGAAACAATTGAGTGGATTCCTTTTTCTAATATCTCAGCAAACAAGTCAAATTTCCTTTCCATTGTCAATTCATGTTTATTGCTCTGTGTGCATTTTTTGGCAGTAAATCATGATTTAGCCGGGATGAGAACGTCACTTTTGCTGTGCCCCACTGTTAGTAGCAACTGCCTATCTTTGGTTAAACATGTAATCAGTAGGAAATTCCTATATTATTGGGTGATCCTATAGTCCATGTCTTCTAAGATATTGTCTGTCTAATGAACATTTTTAAGGTCTCTATTTGTTGCCTGACTTTCAAGTTCATCTCTCAAAATGAACAGGTTATATTTAAATCCAAAGGTCCTTCCAGCCATAATATTCTCTATCTCTTAAGCCTTTAGGCTTCCTCTCTCTGCTTTAAATTTGCAACAGCTATTGTCATACTTGACTGCTATTCCTTCCTCTGAGCTTTCTCTCCTGCCACTGGGGCCTCCTCCCTGTGCCGCCTTTTCTGTCCTGAGTTGGATCTCAGTGCCTCATTTACTGTTATTGCTGCTAATCAAACAGCTGCTGCTGAATGTGCCCTTTGGTGTTTGAATGTGGAAATGCTCTCCAAGGGTTTTTAATCACTGAGAGATTTTGATAGTGCCAACTTTTGTTTCTAATATTCTGTGTCATGAAGTCTTTGAGTTGGAATCCACAAAAGTTCTGCATAATCCCTAAGAGGAGCAGAGTGGTTCACTGAACAACCCTGGGTTTTCACTTATTAATAATAACAATAGTGATAACAACTGAGAGTTTTTGAGCATTTTCTGGGCATCAGGACTTGTGCAGAGTGGTTTACATGGAAAATTTCATTTCATTTTCAAAACAACACCTGGAAGTACTTTATCTATTACTATCCTCGTTTTGTACCTTCCTGTCTGAGACTCAGAGCTTAAGTAACGTTGATGCGGGCTTGGTGAGCCAAAGAGTTGAAAGAAAGCCTTCTTGGACTCTCAAGGGCTGGTAGTATTGCTGTTTTATGCAGAGAATAGCATGGAGACAGGACCCATGGGCAGTGACGGGCTATAGCCAAGGGGACAGGACCCATGGGCAGTGACGGGCTGCATGTGTTGAATGTTAGGGCTAAATTTATAAGGCATGAGTACATGACTCATTTTTACTAGATAAAGGAAAGATGATGTAAAAAGTCATTAAATGGTATCAGTGCAGGTGGGGTCTGGTTATTGTGTGGTCGTATAACTTTACATATGAATTGGGTCATATAGGTCGGCATGTAGGCCAGGACGCCTTGGGCTTCTCTCCCTGGGGCAGCCTTGATCCACATCAACGTGACTCATCTCACACACGTGTACCCAATCTTATGTTGTTTCCGTGAGGTCACTTTTATTTGTAATCTAAAACTAATTTGGCTTTAAAGAGGAAATGGCTGATCTGAGTTTCCCTGTGATGGTCAGTCAGCTTCAGGTGTGAACAATTTAGAAGGAGTGTTCAGTGTGACAACTTGAGAAGACAATTTGAAATCAGGAGGAAGTTATCCTTCCACAGAAATGACAAGCATGAAGGGTTGCCTGCAATCCAGTCTGCACCAATCTGCATTTCAGCTAGAGCTGCGAGGCAAGATGGAACAGCAGGGGACTGGATTTTCCATCTGTTTGTCAAGTTATCCATCACACTCTTTGACCTTACTCACTCTGTCTAAACTAACTCTCTGAGATTACCTGTGAGGCCATGTGGTGTGGCCACTATGGACAGAGACCCCAGAGCCACACTCCTTGGTTCAGATACTGGCTCTGCACTTACTGGCTCTGTGACTTGGGCAATTTCATCCACCTCTCTGTGACATTTTTCCTCAAGTGTAAAATGCGGGCATTGTCTGATAAAGAATTTGGCCAGCCTTTAGCCCTGCTTGCTGGGAGAGTAACTCTCAATCGTTAGAATACCTGTGATAGGGATGTCTTTGTTATTCAAGAGCCCCTTGGATGCACTTGAGCTTATGCAAAGGTGACTCAGGGCTGGGGCTGCTCACACCGGAAAAACTAACCAAGTGATTAAAGGACTAGGGCTTTGAGCCAGCCGGAACTCAGGGGAAGAAAAGAGGCCTGGGGTGAGCTCAAACACATGGCCGATGATTGAGTCAACCATGCCCACATAATGAAACCTCTGTGAAAACTCTGGACAACAAGATCGATGGAGTTTCCTGGTCAGTGAACACATCAGTATTCTGGGAGGGTGACAAACCTTGACTTCCTGGGGAAGGGGTCAGAAGCTCTGTGTTCAGGGCTCTCCCAGACCTTGCCCTGTGTGTCTGTTTGTTTGGCTGGTCCTGATTTGTATCCTTTATGATAAGCTGTAATAGTAAGTACAGTGCTTTCTTGAGTTCTGTGAGTTGTCCTAGTGAATTATCAAATGTGAGAGGGATTGTAGGAACCCTGGAATTTGTAAATAGTTGGTCAGAAGTGTGGTGGTCTGGAGATTCCCAAACTTGTGGCTAGCATTTGAAGTGGGGGCAGCCTTGCTGGGGATGGTGCTGTAGGGGAGGAAGACATTTCCTCTTCCCAAATGTGGGTTCGTCTGGCTGGAGAACGAATTAAATTCACATGAGACAGAATAGCAAGAGAAAATTAAACAAAGCTTTATGAGGAACCATGGCCCGGGGCCTTTCTTCCCGAAGGAAGAAAGGGCACCAAAGAAGTGGGGTGCACAGAGTGGTTATATACCCCCAAACAGGGTGCTCCACAATAGTCACAAGATTGCCCTGTCGGCACAGAGCTTGATGGACACAGCAGGTAGTGGTCTGCTATCTTGGTGGGCGTAGCAGGAGGCAAGCCTATTGTCTGGAGCTGGGCGGTCACAGGTGAGCTCAGCAATCAGTTCCCAGCCTAAGGAAAGATGCTTAATCCTTAAAGAAATGCCAACATTGGGAGGGGGAGGGAAGTCAGTTACAGAAGGTTACCAGACAAGCACAATAAAATGCAGATTTAAGTCCTTGCCTTTGGTATTGATTAAGAGTTTCTAGAAAGAAGGTCATCTCCTTTCTTCTTCCTGGTACAGAGATGGAGGCACCTTTTACAGATAGAGATTTACCTTACAAATGTAAATGTGTCCTAACAAAGGGCAAGTTCCATTCCTCAGAGCCTCCTTCCCTGTCCCAGTTTATCAAAAGCAATGAGCCTCAAATAATCCTGATGCCAAAGAGACATATCTTGGGGTGGCCAATTTCAGGTCCCTACAGTGCCCTTAACTTGTGAGGTCCATGCTAACGCTAGGTGGTCAGCTTCAGAATTGTGCTGCAGTATACCACAGCATGATGATCATGTTGATAATACGGGTCTCATGGGGTTGCTCTTGATGACTAAGTGAGTTAATATTTCCAAGTCGCTTAGAGCAATATCTGACTCATTGCGATGCTACATAAATGCTTGAGAAATGAAAAAAGGAAAAAAAGATGTTTTTCATTCATCTGTGAACTGTTAGCAAAACCATCTAAAGAATAAAGACCTTCTAGCTATAAACTGAGACAATAGAATTAGGTCTTCAGCTTGTTGCTTTTAAACTTATGACCATGTGGAAAAAGTCTTACTTTCTAAGCAGCTGAGACCATTGTTGGTTGGGTGAATCCTTTGATTAGCTTGTTTTGGAGCTGGTTCTCCAGGGCTTCTCAGTTATCTGGCACTTGGGTTAGAGAGAAGGTACCGCTCTGCATTGGATGGGAAAACATGGGATGAGGCAGAATAGAGCAGAGCTGAGGGCAGGAAGGAAAAGGGGCTGGTGTGGGGGACCCCAGGGTGGGGTCAGCCAGGTGGCCTTTGGTGAGGAGAAATTCTCTGTGGGGATTTTTGAGCAACACAATATGAGTTATGCAACGTGTCCTTCATCTTAGTAAAACCTGAGACACACAACAGGCTTAAAGTAGATGGCTGTGGAAAGTCTTGAAGGTGCCACATTTTATGAAGCAGGCTCAACTGGCATTCATTCAAAAGCAAGCCAACTTGTCTCTACACAAGGATGTCTTCAAGGGCCTTTGTTGTTCAGTTGAAAGTAAATACGATTTGCATATCAAAGCAATTTCGATTGTCATTTACATTGAACTTTATTTAAACTCCATGACTTGGGATGGATATAGACATTATTATCCACATTATATTTATGGAGAAACAGAAGCCCAGAGGTGTGACAGACTTAAGGATATAGCTAATCAGTGGCATCTGCCATTAGAACGCAGATCTTTGGATTCTCTGCTCATGCTCTCCAGCCTAAGATGGGAACAGGCCTAAGAAGAAGTCTGAGCATCTCCGTAGTCTCAGAGTATGCACAACCTTGCCATGTAGATCTAAAAAGTTTTCCATATGAGAGAGAGCGCCTTTGACCCATGCCTAACTACTATACATGAGGATATTCGTTTAGGAAATACCTCCCTGTAATTTAGACCAGGACACTTGGATGAGCACTGAAAAGTGCACTTTTATTCCAAGACCCTCAGGGACAATAGCACTACGGCCATTAATTTCCTTGCTCCTACTGTTGAACACCACATCTCTGGTTACTCCTGTGAAGCAGTTGTTTTTTGTGAATTTACTGCTGACCCTGAAAGACCCGAGCATTTTCGAATCAGCACAGCTTCAATGTAAAGTAGCACCCCCTGAGCTAAAGTCCAACACGACTCCCAGAGTCTTTTGGAAGTTCTTGTGCTGTTGTCATGGATGTCAGGGAAGCTGTGGCTGGCAGTGGGAGGTCTGGATTTTATGAGCATGTCATCCAGAGGGATTCATGAAAATGATCACTGATATATAAACATGCAAAGTACTTCCACCACAGCCCTTGTATTTGTGTATTGAACTTTATTACTACCGTTTAATAAATGTTTTCAGTGATCAGAAGCATTCTTCATTTATCCTAGCTTCATGTATGAAAGAAATGCTATGGAAGTCCATTTCAAAATATTGGCACTTATCATTAAAAAAGAGAACTGTGTCTTATTTAGAGACTTTTCCCCTTATGAGCAGGAAAGGGATTTGGAGTGAAAGTTCCTTAAGCAATTTCATTTAAAGGAAGCGGTTTCAGTAACACCTCTGACCGGCGATCAGAAGCTTCATGCTTTGTGATTGGGCTATAAGATGCACCACAAATCCTCTGTCGCTTGTCTTCGCCTAACTGGTTCTGTCCTAGGTTAACACAAAGGAAAAAACAAAAATCAAACATTCCTAATTGTAGATTGTTCTCAAAGTTTCTCTTTAATCAATGAGTGTTGATCTAAAGTGGTAAATCTTCAGAGAACGAGAAACAGCTAGCATCAGGCAAATGTAGAACTTGTGTTGGAGAAGCAGCATTGGCCCAAGATCTGAACCCTGGAAGAAGGATGAGTGGTGAGCTGGCCACTACCTGTATCGGAGGTACTACCTGTATCGGAGGTACTACCTGTATCGGAGGTACTACCTGTATTGGAGGTATATTGGGAATGAAGACTCGAGGATTTAGAGCAGCCTGGGTCTTGAACTGTCCTGTGCACATAACTCGGGTCTGCTGAGCATGCCATGATCACATTGCACAATTTGGGGGGACTCGATTTTTGTCCCCGGCCTCTGTTATTAGGAACTTTTGGAGAATGCCTGAACCCAGTGCTGATGACTTTTAGCTTAACCCAAAGCGCTAATATGACATCAAATAGAACATGTTCTAGTCACTTCTCTACGAAGGAGCCCTTTTTAATTGCTCTGTGTAGGGCTGAGACTGTACATTCTCCATCCTAACTCTATAAAACGGGAGTTGTGGCAATAACACTGACTCTTCAGTGTGTCTTAATTTTCCCTATGGGTTTTTTTTTTTTTTTTTTGAGGAAGATTAGCCCTTAGCTAACATCTGCCACCAAACCTCCTCTTTTTGCTGAGGAAGACTGGCCCTGAGCCCATCATCTGTGCGCATCATCCTCTACTTTATATGTGGGACGCCTGCCACAGCATGGCTTGCCAAGTGGTGCCATGTCCGCACCTGGGATCCAAACTGGCAAACTCCGGGCCACCGAAGCAGAATGTGGGCACTTAACCACTGCACCACCGGGCCGGCCCCTGCCTATGGGTTTTTATGACCTGAGGAACACTTTAGTTCATCACTATCAGAAGTCAAGTTTCCTGTAGCTGGAGTGACCATATGTCCTGGTTTGGTCCACTCCTCCTTTATGCCTGTTTACCAGGATAATTGTTAATAAAGCCTCTTTCAGCTTAAAAGTGTCCTAGTTGGCATAGAATCAGGGAACTATGGGATAAAATTTTTTATGTAGTTTCATTTCAGATTAATATTTTAAAGAAAATAATTAAATGGACAGTTATTTCAGCAATGCTAATTTATATTTTTTATATTGCCCTTTAGATTGTAAGGGCTTTTGCATCTAAATCCTCATTTGATATACATAAATTCTTTCTTTTAGTAATAAATTCTACACGACATCTAGCCTGTTTCCTAATCAAATATTATGACAGCATTGCTCAAAATCTGAAAATGTATTTACAAAGTCTTGATAAAGCTATCAGTCAATTCCCTAAGAATTTACACTTAGAAAGAAATTCTATAGTCTGGTAGGGGACAGGGAGAAATGTCATAGAATATAGGGACATAAGGAGACATTGAGAATTGTTTAACCGGATTTCCAGTTTTAAACTATTTACGCTATCCCTCAGAAGTTGTTGAGCAACGCATTGGCCTTCCCAAGCTGGCTGAGAACTGGACTCACAGGCGATGACGGCAGACGGAGGGATGGGCATTCCCACTTCTATTCGATTGTTTTTTTCTATTTTGGAAACTGTTTCAGAGGCAGGAACTCACTACCTATGGCAGTTTATTCCATCTACCACCACATACACACATCATCTTCTTTTCATATTACAAACTGAATGCGCGTGTTCTGGTGCTTGCTGTGGTTAACTTAAGTTTTACCAAATTATATCAAATTTACTTACTAAAAAGTCTGAAAAATGCAGTAGATTATTAAACAGGTCTTTGATTTAAATGAATGATAATGTTTCATATGAATATCGTTCACTAAATACCTATTCAGCAAAATAAGAACATGCTAGAGAGTCAGTTCCAGCAAATGTAAACTTGACGTGTTCAGAAACCCCCTTCGTCTGTGCGTAGAGCTGCTAGGGTCAATTTAGTTTAATTTTGAGATTTTTTTTTTCATTTCTTTGTAGATATCTGTTGCAAACTACTAAGATGAATATGAGATATCTTAAAAACAATGTAATTTCCAATTCAACCACAAGTGACACGTTGAAATTTTAATTTGTGTTTTAGACACAAGCAATATTTTACCAAAATGGTTTTTTAAATTGTAAATTTTTTTTCTTACAAAGACTAAAGTTATTTTTGAGGGGCTAAAGATAGCAAATACTTCAAAACTCTCCAAGAACTGTTTTATTCAACATTAATATTTGGATCGGTAACATTTTATGGATGTAGAAAAGCCCAAATTCCATATAATAAATAATTTGTGTAGCTAGGTTCCCAGGATTAAAATTGAGAACTATCTATTCGGTCCATTACTTTAACCACCAAAATAACTGAGTCACATATGCCATTTCCTCACATTTGTTTCTGTTCGATTTTTCTTTGTTTGTATGATATATCTCAATATAGTCAGTTTTATTTGTTCCCTATAGTTTTCTCAAATTGGTTTAGATATAATGGGCAATAATTGTCGCCTTTGTTAGTTTTATTTTATTACATTCCTGTTTCCCTTTTCAGAAATAAAATCCCGGTTCCTACAGGCACATTTTCTCTGCATGAAATGCCTTTTATGTTTATAGAAATAAGTAAGTCTTGAATAAATCCAGTAGAGTTCAGAAATTAGTTGTCTGCTGGTATAGTCCTGTCTAATATTGTTCTACAGTCAGGCTAAAGCTACCTCTCCTGCATTAATCTAAACTAGCCTTGGATGATAGCTATTTTGATTTCTTTATGTTTATGGAGTCTGCCTTACCAAAAGTCTTCTTTTAGAAATTGTACTATTTCAATCTTATTTTTTCTCTTTCTCCCTGATAAATTTCCATCCCTAATAATTTCTTTTTTATAATCAAAATAATTTTTCTCATTGAAGAAAATTTGGAAAGTGCAGAAGAATATATAGAAGCATGAAAAAAAGCTCTCATTAGTGTCAAAGAAAAATTGCACCAGAGAAGTTAAAGATGCAAGAAAGACTTTATCCAAGAGTGCTGCAATAGAGGAGAGAGATTGAATTTGACTCTGAAACAAAAGGCCAGAGAGCTTTCGAGTGCAGATGAGCTGGTGGGAAAGTACAGGAGGAGGTTAGTGGGGAGGTTGGGCAGTGTGAACAGACCACTGAGTTTGCTAATCGGTGCTTATGGAACTTAGTCTCCTACCCTCCCATAGACATGGGGAGACAGACAGCTCTATCTTTCCTGATAATTACATTTCAGCAGGATGGCTCCCAAGTCCTTGAGAAAGACATTCCTGGGTTGGAAGACAGACAAGAGGCTGGGACAAGGTTTACATCTCAAAGGGGCAGAGAGAAAACTTACAGTTGAAAGTTCTCTAAAGTAAGTGTTCCAAGCAGGAGGTCAGCCGTCTCGAGTCAGGGAGAAACTTGTATGAAGTTTAGTTGAGATGAAGGCAATTCTAAGTTCTTCTTCATCATTAGTCCACCTTTTTGACAAAGCTACTATCATTTGCCATATTTCTTTTTATCCTTTATATGTTTCTTCTTCTTTATTGTGTTTTTGCTCTATATACATCATTGCATCTTGTTTTAAAAAATTAATCTTATATCATAAATAGTTTGCCATGATAAACACTTAATGAGTATTAAAATAAATACCAATGACTAATATAAAATTATTCCTTTTTCTAGAAAAATAGCACTTTAATACATGTTTATATTCTACAGATGGATAATGAGTGAAAATTTAAAAACACTGAAGTTACTTTATATGAATGCTATTGTTAATTGCAATGATTGTGGATACAATATGTTTCCTTTTAAAAGTAGAATAGAAACCTAAACAGAAATGGTTCCATAGATATTTAAAACATTGTTACATGCCATCAACCTAGGTACATGTTTTGCATTTTTCCTGTAGCAAATACGTGCATGAGTAGTTAATACGTTGCCATTCAATCCAACTGTATTATAGAGAATCGTTTTCTTCTTATATGAATAAGAGAATATTTGCAACTAGCTACTGGAAATTATTGTTAGTAAGATACTAGATTATACAACCTATGCTATTACTGAGAGTGTAAATGATTTTTAAAAATGCAGGTGAAAAGTATGCGAAGAGAGATGATGTACTGGTCTCATAGAACCGTAGGACTTGGTACGCACTTCAGTGTTACCCAGTCCAGGCCCTGCTTTTGGCAAAGGCTAAGCTGTGATCGTGACGTTCTGAAGGCCTTAGACGGTCAGCTAGTAGCCAACTGGAGGTAGAAACTGACTTTGAATGAGGTCGCTGTGTCCCTTGAGCAGTCTTCTTTCCAACTGTGACTCTCAGAGGAGCCTGCTGTTAACACTGCCATAGAATTGAGATAAGAGAGGAGTATGTCAGCTATTTTAGTAAACTCACTATTTCCTCCTTTTAGAAATACTTTATAATTGTTGATTTTGTGTATTTCATAAACTATCTTTTTAGTTTCTACCTGACCAATCAAACCACTGCTTTAGTAATTGCTTTATATTCAAAAGATTTGGTATATGCAAACTATTGTTTTTTTTAAATTTCATGATAACACAGAAAAAGGAAATGATTGATACAAGGGGAGATAAGTAAGGAAGTGTTTTGATAGCTGTGAGGGTGGATTTTTAGATGTAGGCAGTGCGACCTGGGGGCTAAGAAGGGAAGCTCCGAGCTCACACCTCGGTCCGCTGCTGCCTCGCTGTGTGTCCAGAGCAAGTTCTCCTCTCTGGCCCTCAGTTTACTCGTCTATAGAATAGGCATAAAAATTGTGCACACCTGGGGCCAGCCCAGTGGCGCAGCAGTTAAGTTCTGGTGCTCCACTTCATCGGCCCGGGGTTCGCAGGTTCGGATCCCAGACGCAGACCTAGCACTGCTCATTAAGCCGTGCTGTGGGGGCATCCCACATAAAGGAGAGGAAGATTGGCACAGATGTCACCTCAGTGACAATCCTCACACACACATACACAAAATGGTACATACCTCATAATAGCATTGTTGTCAAATAAAGAGTTAGTGTGTGTACTGAGAGACTGTCACACATTAGATGCCATTTAGTTAAAATGTTTTGCAAGTGGTTCACTCAAATTATAGAAAATATAAGGAAACCAAACATCTGAAGGGCTCTCATGTCAAAGAAGCATAGGGAAGTCTTGGGGGTTCTAGGAATGATGAATACAAGTTAGGGTAGGCAGGTGTTGTTCCAAAGTTGCTCATGGAAGAAATAAGGCTTCTTTGGGAGTTGTGGATATCTAATCACTTGATGGTATTCAAGCAGATCTGGATATGAAATTTTTATAAGTATTCCTTTTTTATAGCGAATTTTTTAAATTAATACTAAACCATTGGGAAGGACAGTCTGTCATGGGCTCTGAGCACCCTCCACATTCTTACTCAGTTTGTCAGACTGCACGGCATAATTAGTTAGTCATGCAGGTGACTAAGTCACTCAAGGAGACCGCAGCACTCGGTCCCAAAGCGGGGGCACAGGCTTATCTGCTACTTAGTATAATGTTTACTGGTTGCTCAAAAAGTAACTTGACTTTTGGCCAGGTTTCTCTTCTACAACACAACACACTGCATGTGTAGGCATCTATCTAGGTCCACCTGTGTTGTCCCTCAGACATCCCCACGGGACAGGGGCCAAGGATAACCAGTGCAAACAGGAAGCTCTGGATGCTGTGATTGCCAAGAATAAGTCTTTTGTCTCTGATCCAGGAATTTCTTGTCTTCTGTACCTATTCACAAAATAGTAACAACTAACTAAGCTTGTAGAGTAAAATCCCAGAAAATTCAAAGTTCTGGACACATATAAATAACAACAGCTAATTTTATTGCCGGGTTATTGCTGTAGTCATTGGGCTAAGCCCTTTATGTGCACTATGTTAGCAATCCCTCCCTACGGACCTTTTTTACAGGTTGGCTTTACAGAAGGTTATATGCTTGCCCAAAGTGGCAGAACCATGCATCAAACTTTGCAGTTTTTCTGACTCAAAAAGTTATGCTTGTTACAGCTATAGTAGTCCATGCTGCCTCTTTTTAATATACGTTGCCCTGCCCCCTTGTCTACTTGGAAATGTCTTCATTGACTAAAACACTGTAAAACATCATCATTCAGGGTTCAAAGGAAGTGAAACTTGTTCTTTAGCTATTCCTGCTTTTCCCTCAGTTCTGGCCCAAAGCAGCCCCTTCACTAGTCTCTCTTTCTTCATGCTTTCCTAGACCGTTGTACAGTAGGAAGACAGCATAGAGATGGGCTGCAAAACAATGCAACATTGTGAATCCTAAAAGAAGCACTTCAAATTACTCTCTTTCTCCCCTATCAAGGTTAATCTACAAAATCATTTGTATTTCTATATACTAACAATCAGCAACTGGAAATTGAAGTAAAAAATACATTTATAATGACATAAAAATATGGAATGCATCAGAATAAATCTAACAAATTATTTGCAAGACTTTAATGCTGAAAACTACAAAATAGAGAAATTGATGAAGGTCGAAATAAATGGAAAAACATACTGTTCTTATGGATAACAAAATTCCATGCTGTTAATGTGCAAATTCTCCCCCAATTGATTTATCAGTTGAGCACAATGCTAATCAAAATCCCAACAGGCATGTTTATAAAAATTGATGAATAGATTGTAAGATTTATATGAAAGTGTTAATGACCTTGAGTAGAGAAA
This sequence comes from Equus przewalskii, assembly GCF_037783145.1. Lineage (NCBI taxonomy): Eukaryota > Metazoa > Chordata > Mammalia > Perissodactyla > Equidae > Equus > Equus przewalskii. The sequence goes on from NC_091846.1 coordinate 76,503,859, forward strand.
ACAAAATTGGATGGCTCATATTATCTGATTTCAAGCCTTACTGTGAAGGTACATTAATCAAGACCATGAAATATTGGTATAAGGATAGACACTTATATCAGTGGAACACAATGGGGTGTCCCAAAATAGACCCACATGTATATGGTCAATTGATTTTTAACAGAAGTGTCCAAATAATTGGATGGAGAAAGATGTTCTTTTCAAAAGTGATGCTGGAACATTTGGACAGTCATATGAAAAAATGGTGAACCTTGACTCATATATAGCACCATATACAAAAAGCCACTCACAATGAATCACAGACTTAAATGAAAAGCATAAAACTGTAAAATTTCTGGAATGAAACCTGGGAGAAAACTTTTTTGACCTTGGGTTAAGAAAAGAATTCTTAGATAAGTCAAGAAGCACAAACTATAGGAGAAAAAAATGTTCTTTGAAACACACTGTTAGGAAAATATAAAGACAAGGCAGACTGGGAGAAATATTTGCTACATGTGTGTCTCATAAAGCACTTGAATCCAGAATATATAAACCCAATAATCTGACACCAAAGAACCCAATAAAAAATAGTCCAAAAATTTGAACTCATGCTTTACCAGAGAAGAGAGCTTCTTATGTCAAATAAGCCATCAAAATGCAGATTAAAACCACAGGGGGAAGCCATTAACACACTTAATAGAACTAGGATTAAAAAAAGAAGACAAGTACTGGCGAGGGTGTGAAACTGCAACTCTAAGTTATCCTTAGGGGAGCACCAACTGGGGCAGCCACTGTGGAAACAGTTTGCTATCTCCAAGGTATTTAACCAACGTAATGAAAGCGTATGTTTCCACAAACACCTGTCCACAAATGTGTCTAGAAGCTCCACTCACAGCTGACAAAAACCGGACAAACCTATATGGTGAATGGATAGGCAAAGTGTAGTCCATCCTTCGATAGAATGCCACTCAGCAATGAACACCAACTATTGATGTAGGAAGCAGCGTGGATGAATCTCAGAAACATTAAGTCACTGAAGCCAGACACAAAAAACTACGGGTTGTGTGATCCCTTTCATATGACACTGTAGAAAAGGCAAACAATAGTGAAAGAAACAGTCATCAGGGCTTCCAAGGGTCTGGAGGCTACGGCAGATAATTAACTCCAAAGGATGGGCACAAAGAGACACTTGGGAGTGATAAAATTCTATATATTGCTGGTTATGTGGGTTATGCAAACATATATATATTTAACTAACTATATATAACTGTATATGTATTTGACAAAACTCATTGAATTTTACTGTATATAAGTAGTACCTCAATAAACCTGAATTTTTTTAAATCCAAAAAGTGCATTACCTTTAATTAGAATCACAACTACTATGTTAGAATACATGAAATAATTACGTTTATATATATTGCACTTGATTAAATATGTATGTATTTCTGCTTGCATGGTAACATTGAGGGAAATAAGTTTTTAAGTCTTACTATAATAAAGTGTTACAATGCAAATTACGCATTTAGATTGTGTTTATTTTTTTATGACCATTACAAAATAATGGCTTTTCTTGGCAATGATGTCTACAGAAGAACTAAAAAAGAAAAGTAGCTTTTAATTTATTTTTTTTTGCCTAGCTTGAGTTATAAGTAAGTGATAAAACTTATTCTCTTTGTAATATTACAATCCTTAAATATGTCATTCCTTTAATTACCCTATTATTATTTTATTACAAACTCTAAATATTGCCCATGATTCTATAATATATTTTAAATCCTATATGAACAATATTTTAATTAATTGTATAATTTTGCCTTCTCTTGGTTGCAATTGATTTTCACATTTAAATATCTTGCTTTTTTCAGTTGTATGTTTCAACGTTAGCATTTAAATTGCTTATTGATTTGTCTATTACTGTCGTATATACCTTCATAAGCATTTTTTTCTGAGGTTGAAATGAATGTATTTTTCTTTTAAAGGTGAAATTGAAATTTGGAGCTAATAGAAAAGTTTACAGATTTTTTTTCCCTGCAGTGTTGAGAAACTTTCTTATCTGAATAAAATACTTTCTATACCCTGCTGTCCTGTCGTGGGAACTTTTGATTGATACGGCAATGTTAGAAGACGACTAATTATAGCATTGGTTATTTCCTGTAGCGGTCCACTGGCGTTGCCAATTGCCAAGCAAGACAGTTTGTTGGAAAAAGATATTATGTTCAAAGATGCAACAAAAGGTCTGTGCAAGAGACAATCTCAGGACAACACCCCTGAAAGCACCACCATGATTGGCCCCACCAAACTTGAGCAGGTAATTACACCCTTACTGCTTGCGTGCTGGTATTGCTTTCTATTACATCATGCATTACAATCTAACCTTTCATAAACAAGCACCCACTAATTTCCATTCAAAGATAAATGAATGAATGCAAAGGTTAATATTTTGTTTATAATTCCCATATATACATTATTTACATACCAGGAATGTAAGCTCAGCCAATATGTTAATTCTTGAATATTTCCGGTTACATCATTAGTCATCATTTTGATTATTATGTAGGCTGTTTTTTGTTTCCTTCAGATATCAAAATACTTCACATAACAATAAGAAAGACAAACCAGTCACCAAGACTCATTTATCCTTAAAAGTTACTGTGGTGGCGTCATCGTGTGTGTGTGTGTGTGTGTGTGTGTGTGTGTTTGTGTGTGTATGTGCACCCCAGTGCCCAAGTTATGAGACATCACATTGATGAGCTTGGGGTTATAGAAATTAATGGATTTTCTGTTATCTTTCTCACAGAAATAAATGATTTTTATATGTTTCATGTTTTATAAATGGCAGAATAATTTTATAAATATCAGAGTAATCCTTGGAAATATTTTGTTTCACTGTATCTAATTTTGAATAGTTTAAATACGATTTAGTTAGTTTTCTAAAAACCCTCTTTTAAAAGTTTAATTTTTATTTTAAAATAACTAATAAATAATTTTTGTAATTTTGAAATATTTCTAAATTTTATTAGGTATATTCATCAGCTCGGCTGCCATAACAAAATACTGCAAACTGGGGGGCTTAAATAATAGAAATTTATTTCTCACAGTTCTGGAGACTGGAAGTCCAAGATCAAGGTGCTGGATGATATGGTTTCTGGTGAAGGCTCTTTCCTGGCTTATAGATGGCTGCTTTCTCACTGTGTCTTCACAGGGTGGAAAGAGATAGAGCAAAAAGAGATAGTCTCATAAGGACACCAGTCCTGTGGAATCGAGGCCCCACCCTTATGATCTCATTTAACCTTCGTTACCTCCTAAGGGCCCTGTCTCCAGATGCAGTCACATTAGTTAAAGCCTGAACGTTATGAATTTAGGGGGACACAATTCAGTCTATAGCAGTAGGCAAATTGAATGTTGGGTAAAATTTAGGGCAAAGTTTAAGGGTCTTATGAACCTTCTATAACCTTAAATGCATATTACTCAGTGAAAGAAGCCTATCTGAAATGGCTCCATACAGTATGACCAGCTATGTGACATTCTGGAAAAGGCAAAACTATGGAGACAGTAAAAATGTCAGTGGTTGCCAAGTGGTTGGTGGTGGAAAGCATGAATAGGTGGAGCATAGAGGATTTTTAGGGCAGTGAAACTACTCTGTATGATATTATAATGATGGATACATGTCATTATACATTTGTCCAAACCCATAGAATGTGCAACACCAAGAGTGAACCCTCATGTAAACTGTGGACTCTGGGTGATTATGATGTGTCAATGCAGGTTCATCGATTGTAACAAATGTACCACTCTGATGGGAGATGCTGACAATGGGGGAGGCTGTGCTTCTGTAGGACCAGGGGTGTATGGGAAAGCTCTGTACCTTCCTCTCAATTTTGCTGTGAATCTAAAACTGCTCTAAGAAAATAATACCTTAAAAAAGGTGAGAGAACATTCACAACATAATTTCAAGTGTAATCCTTATAGAATGACTGTTCTGTTTTTAATTTAAGTTCTTTATAAATTGTATCCTAGACGTTGAAAGCACTTAGAATCATGTTCTATTTCTTTGGTCTTAGAGAGGGAACAGCTATTATTCAGGTTTTATGTTCATATATTATGTATATAGTGTTCGGTTATTGTCTATATCCTGCTCACCCGTATCTCCCACTGTAGGCACCACACTATCCTGCGTTCTTGGCTGTGAGCTGCATAGGTGATTCTCCCAGAGGAGGACTAGCACCGTCCACGGACCGGATTATACATTCGAGTTTCATAGGAGGGCTTTAGAAAAGGCTTGTCAAAGCAATAAAGTTCTGATTGACATTTTAAAGAGAAATCCATAACGTGGAACATTTTTTAAAAATTGAAACAAAAAGCACAGCATCTCCCCTCTCAGATTTTTGTGAAATATAGGTCTCATCAAATGGTAACTGTTTAAATGAATATTCAAGGCTCGATTTAAACTTTTTTTGGTTCTGATAATCATGAAAATTAACATTCGCTTTTATAACACCTCTGAAAATGTAGAATTTTTCCTAAGTTTATGAGAAATATGCCAGACATTCTTCCTTCTCTCCCCTTGTGTCCTCTTTTCCCTCCGCTTCCTCCACTCCCTGCCCTGGCCTCTTCTTCCAGTCTCTAACTAGTTTCCTCCCTTCTTAACTACTTCCCTCTCCCTTCCTCTCTCTTTTCTCTCCTTTCAGAATATATTTGTTTAAATTTAGTTCAAGCTTGCAATTCAGGTCAACTTTTTATTCCATTTGGTGAAGGCATGTTAGCCTGGGAATAAAGAGAAAGAATGATGCAGTCATAAAGATTCGCTCTGGTTCAGGTCAGCTGCAGGAGCTCTATGACTCTGGACATTCCTTAACCTCACTAAGCCCCATCTGTGAAATGGGCACATATTACTGACCTCATGTGTTTGTTATGAGGATGACAAAAGGGGCTGGCCTGGTGCCGCAGCGGTTAAGTTCGTACGTTCCGCTTTGGCGGCTGAAGGTTCGCCAGTTCAGATCCTAGATACGGACCTACGCACTGCTTGTCAAACCATGCTGTGGCAGGCGTCCCACATATAAAGTAGAGGAAGATGGGCATGGATATTAGCTCAGGGCCAATCTTCCTCAAAAAAAAAAAAAAAAAGATGACAGATTAAGGCTATGAACTGATGGTATAATTACCAAGAACAGAATAAAAACTCAATAAGATATATCTAATAATTTTATTGTTATTATTTATATGGACTGACTGTATATTAGATTTTCCTAAAGGGGTCAAGTCCTCTTTTCACTAAATTTATCTCTTCCTAAGTCAAGTAATTCTAGTCAACACTTACCCAGGTTTATTTTTTTCATCAGTGAAAATATAGATTATTTTAGAAGATAATACAAAATAGTACTGTATATTGGTTAACATTTCAAAGCTTAAAAATGCTTCATCTGCATTATCTGATCCTCAAAATACCACTGTAAGCAAGTTATTATCCACTTTCAGTACCTAACTTACACTCAAGTTTCAAGTTGAGTTTTAAACTGACCAAACTTAAACTCAGGGAAAGTTAAGCAAATTGCTTAGAATCACAAGTGTCTCTTCTCCTCTGTATCCAGTGCTTTTTGGGACACCACAGTGAGCTCCTGGTTCATTTTCAAGAGCCCTGATGACTTGTGACAGTTCTAGAAATAGGAGGGAAAGTTGGCATTCCATAGCTGCATGTGTAAGATAGGGGTTTTGGAGACGGGCAAGAATTCTCCTCCTGTGGTCCACAGATATGCCAACATCCACGTCCACAAAAACTTCGATCCTCAGCTGAAAAAGGAAGAGTGAGGGAACGCACCCAATAAATTTCACTATCTCAGAAACATCTGACAGAATAAAAAAAGCAGAGAAAAACATTGAAACTGCTACCCTGCCGTGGTGATAGGCTCAAACTTGGGAAAGCTTAGTAAAGTGGCAGATTATCACCCCTTTGTTTGCGATGACCATCCCAGTAACGTCATGTTTTTTCTAGTTCCCTCTTACTCAGTTCTTTCCTCCATAACTGCCTTTCCCCAAGATGTTGTTGCTCTTATTCTGTTTGTCAGACCATGTCGTTTGCTCACTAAACTTTCAGTCCTTGGACGTATATCACTAATCCCCCAGGGAGAAACACCACAAACAGACAAAACGACACAGTAAAGCAAACAGCACTCAAAGCAGTGCCGAAAAGTAGAGACAAGGAATCAGAGGATTCAGAATATTTCCAAAACTTAAATTCCCTTTGGACTGTGAAACATTTCTCAAAGTATTTCTCCTAAGTTCTTCCTGACTTTCTATCCTGAATTATGTCTGTTTTGTGTTCTAGAGATCTCCTTTTAGAAATACATATAGATATGTATGGATATTTATATATCTTCATAAGAACCATAATGGCCAATCCTAGAGAGGATGTTAATGTTTTTTACATCTTTATCCCATCTCTGTTCTAACTATTTTTCTAACTGCTTGATAGACATTGGTAGTATACACTATCGAGCCAACAATTATAGCATAAAAATATTCACAGACATGTTTTCTTATTTTTTTCCTACTTGTTATCAGCTGTCACAATGTTTTGAAATCTGTATAAAGAATGTGTGCCTTGAATAACCTTGCTTAGGATCAATTATCAAAGCTTTCCTCCTGATCATTTTGGAATCTTGGTGATAAATGCAAAGAATTCTTGCTTTTGTCTACTCGAACACTGTATTTGTCATGTTTCATTCCCACAAACAGGCTAGGGAGTTTTCACATTTTTACTGTCAGCCTAGTATTTTTTCTAACCCATGTGACAGCTGTGCCACTGTAGATGAAAATCCTCAGGAATACTGAGGAGATGTCTGCAGTGGCTCCTTCAGCTTCTTGGAGCAAATGCAGGACTTCTGTTAGTGCAGTTCATGCCTTTCCTAACTATGTACACAGAAACTTGCTTTGAGCTCCTTAGAGTTGTGGTTATAAGAAGAATACTATCTTAGTGAAAATCATTGCTTCTGAAGAAAGAAATTTTGCTCTTTATTTTTCTCCTTTTTCTGATTGCTTTGGGAGTTAAATATGTATGCTAAGTTGCTGGACACTTCTGTCTTATATTTGCATTATTCAAAGTTATTGCAATCATATTGATTGATATCATATATTGTATATTCATGAATAGGTATATACATGTATTAATCTTTGTGTATATATATGTATATACACATACATACATACATATTAGTTTTCTGGGGTGCATATCTGAGTGTATGTGTAATTAGAAGTTTGTGTACTTTCAGGAAATGCTTGCAAAGACGTTAGAAAGAAAATATATTTGTATCCATCCCTAAATTGATAATGAAAGTTCCCTTTTATGCATCTCTATGAAAACTTTTGCCAGTAGTCTTTTCATTTCTGGAAAACACAGATTAACCCACTTGCACTTATCTTCTAAATATTTTATATCTAAAGGCAAACATACAAGTGTGATCCTGGAATATAGGAAAATTGTCCATCATTATAAGTAAACCTTCGATTTTGTCCAAATCAGTCCTAAGTGATCAATCAAACGTAATTCAGTAGCCACAGTTGAATCTGGTGGCCCCTCTTTGTCTTAAGTAAATCTGCGGCCAATCCACCCCTTCTCTTCCCAGTCCCCGATGGGCCGCCAGCACTTGGAGCTCGTCAGCTGGTCTCAGCACTTCGACCTTTCGCTCCACAAGCTGCAGGGCACCATGTTCTCAGTGTGAGGCGGCTCCTGTCAGCCCTTGGCTTCAGCCCTTCGCTGACTTTCCACGCTCCTTGGAATTCGGCAGAGCCTCGTGTGGCCGGCAAGCTTCACCTGCTCCTCCCCCACCATCTGCTGCCGTTTCCTCCACCCGCCGGCCTCGGGAGCCGACATCCACTGCCTCCCCACACCCACCTCCTTCTGACCTTGGGGCCTGTACCATCTGCTCCCACATCCCAAAGGGTGGCCTTTTAAAATTATTTCCAATGTCGGCTTTAGTATGACTCCCTCAAGGAGGACTTAGACCATCCCATCAAAAGTTCAAGTTTTCTCGTTTCGGAGCATCCTGGTTTTGCCCGCGTGGCACTTTTTGTAACTGTAATGTCTTCTTTATGTCCTTACTTCTCCCTCAGTAGACTGTAAACACTCTGAGGTAAAATACCACATCTTTTTTCCCTCTTTGTACTAAACCACTAGCATAATGCTGGTATAGGGTAGGTGAGCAAGAAGGAAAGGCAAATTATTGAACATATGTTATCAGGTTTATTCATTATCTGTTAGAATTTCTCCACTGTTACCTAATGGTTATTTTCCCCGCTTCCACTTCTGACTTATTAGCTGTGTGATCCCTGGGAAATCACCTGGCCTCTCTGGTCCTCAAGTTCTGAATCTACTAATTAAGGATGTTGGACTATATCAATGAATTTAAACTTTTAAAAATTATTATGTAGCAGCAGATCGCTCCCCCAAAAGAAATAGAGGAAAGAGAACTCCAATTCCTAAAGCAGATGGAAGATGAGCATCTTTGCTGAGGGCAGCAGAGACAGGCCCAGAGCCCTCTACAGCTGTCCACTTCCTCCCTCCTCCAAAGGCAACCTCAGGGAGCTGCCAGAGACTTTGCCATTGGTGTCCACGGCCCTTTCTAGGTTTTTGACTAACTGCGTAACAATGCACCCTGTTACTGCACACTCATCCGCAGGGCACGCACCGTGCCAGGCCCTCCACGGGAGTTTAATTCTCACACCCCTCTATGAAGACATACTCTTATTTACCCTATTTTGTAAGAGAACTGAAATTGACTTAAGTTAAGAAAGAAAAACGTTCAAGGTCTCAGAGAGAAAGAGATACCACTGGATCTAAACACTGTTCACCCAAGTGAATACAAGTAACTGATGTCTTAGATTTAGATAAGTTTGAATTTCCCCTTATTCAGAGAGGGGAAGCTCAAATCACTGTGAAAGATTTTTACCCGAGTTAGCATGACTGATGCAAAACGCAGAATGAGAAACTTCCTGGTCAAGAAGCCTGCAGGGAGCTTCAGCGAGGGGCTGGGCGGTCCTCACTGACAGTGGTCAGCCTCTCAGCACTCGGGGCCTATGAGACTCTACAAGGTGGAACCAAGTGTATAACATTAAAAAACTGACATAGCATAATCCCCAAACTGATTTTGACAACCCAGAAAATATTAGGAGAGCTGGAACATTATGACTTCTATTTTTATCAGCAACAAGTTCTAGTTTTTGGATACCACTCTTAAATTATTTAGGTGAATGTTTCTGACAGTATCAAAGCTGTAAAGCTATGCCTCTAACCCAAAGTTAAATGACTGATTTTAATCAAACTATGTTGTATGTTCTTTGTATATTAATTCTGAAATTTATTTTGAAACGTTTCTTTTAAATGCTGCAAAAACAGAAAATAATAAACTCAAGGTGTTGGCTGAATGTGTGCATGTTGGGTGGAGGGAAGAGGCTTGTTCTTGACGTTTCTGAGGTCTGGAGTATTTTACAAATTATTTTTTTAATAAATAAATGTGTTGCTATTGGAATAGTGTGTTTCCCACTTATACAAATGGTTGCGTATCCAATGCCAGAGAGCCCACTGCCGTTACAGCTGTCCAACTGGAAGACGTAACAGACCCCTTCTGACTGTTTGAGATTCTCAGTAAAGAATTTGAGTTTCTATTATCAATGCATTAGGATTAGAAACAGTCTGGGAAAACAATGACCTGAATTTATGAACTCATGAGAAAGATTACATTTTGTGAACTATTTACTAATGTCAGAGAAATAGTCTTAAATTTACTTGTTTTAGAAATGTGTAATATTTTTCACTCCATAAACATTTAGCTGGCAAACAGTAATATTTAAGTTCAAATTATTTAGCAATGGAACATACAGTAATACAATATATAATGCAAATACAAATATAAAAGGGAAATACAAATATAGGATACAGTCACAAATGCAAATAATACACATTAACTTACTGTTACTGAAAATGCTTTATGGGCATCTGGACTCACAGAAACATTGATAAGAATATTCTTGTTCTTTTGCTCCTCTGTGTTTGACATGAGAAAACCAAAGCTGTCCTGGTTTATTAAATATCTACTTTTCAGAGTATATCTTACGTATATTGCATTAAACAATGCCCATTTCTAACTTGTAAATGATAGATTGATGGGTTTTTTTGTTTTAAACGTTGCCCAGTTTTTAGCCTGTGTCACTCTATGTTAAATTGAATAGGAAAGCATTTTTTCTTTATGACAGAGTTATCTTAATCTCACAGCTACTTTAATCTTAAGAGTAATGTAGAGCAGAATAATAATCACAACCCAAAATTCTAGTGTCTACTCTTAAAATGCAGCCTCCTCCTCCATGTGTGCAGAAACTGAATTCCAGGCAGACTGCTTGCCTGCCGTGCGAACAACAGGAACGTGAGAACAGGAGAAGTTTGCTTTAGCTTGGGGAACACTGCAAATACATGAGATTTTCAGCTGCCTGTCTCCCGGAGGCCTCAGTTCAGTTCAGAGCTGTCTAAATTATAAGTAGGGACTTGCAAGAGTCAACATGCTGAAATAATTTTGACAGACTTATTGACTTTGAGAGAGGTAAGGCGACATTCAGGCTGTGTCTGTGTAAGTGCATGTGTGAGTGTGCGTGCACGCTTCTGGGTATAGAACAGAAATTCTCCTCTGAATATGTTTCTCTGGGGCAGTTGAATTTTTTGTTCCTTCGACATGAACCATTTCATCTTATAATAACCGTTTCGAACTCAGATGGTCTTTAAACTTTGACATGTAATTGAAAATGGAATATCCAACTGTGAAGAAAGTTGATTGGAAAGCAATTAGAATTGATCTTATGTATTTTTTCCCAGGTCAAGCTAATGCCTCCCGCTCCAAATGATGACCTAGCAACGCTCAGTGAGCTCAACGATGGCAGCCTGCTTTATGAAATTCAGAAGCGCTTTGGGAACAATCAGATATACGTAAGTGCCCTTGAAATTGCCTTTGGCGATGCTTTTGTCTTGTTGCGTATTTTCACCCTCCAGTCGTGCTGATATTACAGGTAAAGGGCTATTGTTGCTTCTGCTCACGCTGATGGCTTAAGGTGGATTTCTCAGAGTTCAGGTTCATTGTTCTGGTCCAGTTATAAGGCAAATTCAGCAAAGATCCACATTTCAAAGTTGTTAAGTCAAAGTTAATACTTTGGGGGTAGACAGCTTTCCTGTTGCCATGATTGTGGTGGAAGATCTTGCTGGATCCAGCGGGATCCACTTATAAATCACTTATAAAAATGCTGTTTGTTTCATCTACTTTAGCTTAGCCTGTTAGATCTGGAAAAGGAAGCTAAAGAGGAAAAATTGACTACGCATGGACTGCCTCTCTATTTGCGTGAATAGGAAACTATTGTTCCTCTAAATTTTCAAGAAATATCTTTGTAAAGTAAATGATTTACACACATCTCTGATAATAGGATACAAATATATGACAGATGACAAACAGCATGGAGAATCGATTTGTTGTGGTTCTATCCTGGTTTATATGTGTTATTTCTTCCAATACTCATAGCAATTTAGACATCCTATAATCTCAATCTCTCTCTCTCTCTCCCCCTGTCTGTCTCTCTCTCTGTCTCCCCCTCTCTGTCTCTGTCTCTGTTGCTCTCTCTCACTGATTTTGTTATAGTCAACTCTGAGCAATTCAATCAGAACGTCTGTAGAGAAATCTGATTATGCACGTCTGCTATCCCTTTTTGATAACGTTTTTTTCCCTAGTCTACTGAGAAGGTGATTAAGTAATTTCCACGTCAATGTGAAATCTGAGATTTCCTTACAAGTAATAAATTGTCAGGTGCTGATTAGCCTATGAAAATTCAATGCAACATCTTAATACTTGGATAAATTGCCTGCCACTATAAATACACTTAAAATTAAATAGTTCTATCAAAATTAATGGAATTGAGTCATGGACATAAAGTGGGGATCCCTGATTACCTGGGTCTCTGTTACCACCCTGTTACTTGTGTACTGTTTTTATTCCGCTCTCTGGCCTTTCCCAGCACTGTGTTGATTCTTCTTTTTAACTTCTTAAATATATTATCAGAATACGACTGCTTGAATATTTTTGAATCCCTTTATTTCCTTCATGCTTTTTAAATGACTTTGTCTCCCAAATATCCGTTTAATCTACCTCTCTTCATCTCTCTGGCCACCATCCTCATCAAAGCCAGCATCATCCCTTCTCCAACAGCCTTCTCACTTTCTAGAGGAAACTTCATTCCCTTTCAATCTGATCTCACACTGAACTAGAGTAATTTTTGTAAAGAACAAATGTAATCTTGAAACTCCCGGTCTTAAAACTTTCCTACACCTTCTCATTTTTCATGAGTTGACCACAATTCTTATTCACCATCTGGCCCCAAACTCTATCCGTGACTCTTAGCCGCTGATCATGCCCTCCTTCCTGCGTCAGGGACTTCCTTGGACTGTTTTCCTTTCTCCTAAAGTTCTCTTTCTATCCCCCATGAAATACTTAGTTTTATAAATTCCCACTCAAAAGTTCTTCAGTCCTTAAATAAACCTTCCCAGACCTTCCAGGTTAAGTCACTTTGGACAGTCTTTCCCATCGCTTGTGATTGTGTGCCTCATTGATGATTTGATTAATGTCTGGCTCCGGAGCTAGACTCTGAGCTCAGAGAGAATAGCAGCCGTGCTGGTTTTGCTCACCACGAGGCCTGGCCAAGCACTTTCTAGTCTTAAATGATAAATACTTCCTGCCTGTTTATCGGAGTCGTGGCTCTAACCCCTCGACACAGTGGATCGTCTTCATAGATACTCTGCTACTAGGTTTCTCTCTCTGTCTGGATAATCAGATTTAATATTCCCTACTTTGCTAAAGTTCATGTAAAATATAAGTTTGCCACTGTGTGAGACATGATTTTCCTTTCCTCTATACCTGAAATATTGAAGAGCTAAATTGTTTAGGATCAATTTTGTGATGAGTGCTCTAAGTTATGGCATTTGAATTCATGTCTAATGGATAGGCAAGCAATTTAAACATTATTGATTGAATAATAATAAGTGCTTCTTAAGTATATTCTGTGGACCATTGGATATATGAACATTTATTACAGTCTGTAATGAGAGTAAGCGTTAGGAACTCTTATAGCAATTTGAAGATTTAATTTCTGTCTGTTGATTATAATAAGAATCAGGGCTTGCATTTTGTATGTATTTGTCTTTTTTCAGTTTCGTTTTTATTGCATTTTACAAAAGTATCAGTGCATGATAATTCGGAAATGAAAGCAAATGTTCCGTCCCCACAAATACAAATTAAAATATTCCAGTCTGATCATCTGATCTGGACACCCACCCTCCCAACATGCTCCTTTCATGCATTTCCCATCCTGGTTAATGGCAACCCCATTCTCCCAGTTTTCAGGCCAAGGTGCTTGGTAAGAGTATTGATGCTTGTTTTCCTTCCATACCCACATCTGATTTTAGTACAAATCTCATCAGCCGTACCTTCAACTTATACACAGAATACAACATCCACTGCTGTGCCCCGGGTCCATCGAAGCCAAGACGAAATATTTCAGCTGAATTAATATTTTAGCCGGGATTGTCATCTCTTTTTGCTATAGTCTCATTTGTTCTATAAGATGATCTTTCAAAACAATCTGTGAGTTGCTCTTTTAACTAAGTGTACAGCATTCCATTTGGACATCAGGTTGAGGTGTTTCCATACAGTCTGAGCAGTAGGAAGTTCCCAAACCTCAAACAGAAAATGAATTGCGGGTGATGAGACATCCGCTTGCTAGGAAATGCACAGAATAAAGGCATTGCATTCCCTGAATAATTATTGTCCACAGTAACAGAGAGAATAGAATGTGCCGTCAGATCTCTTCACAGATGGCCGATAAGCATGTAGGCAATATTCCCTCTACAAACACTAGTAGAACTTGAGACTCATCGAGAAAAAAACCCACCAAATAAACACAGGAGCTCCCATAATATCTAATTAATCATACATGGAGCCTGGCTCATTTCAGCCACTTAATAACTTAATATTCCCCGCAAGGTGACCCGGTTGGATCCAGCAGGTCTTCTTTTAAGAGCATTTTAAGAGGTAAAGGCTGACAAGCTGGCGTCAGAAGTTGAAGTCTCTCTCACTTCAAGACTATTTGAAATTAGGTAGATGGACACATTCTTCCCAAGCTAATACTGCCGCCCAGCCTAGTTCTCTAAGCCTCATCTGCAATATGCTGTGCCATACCTGCTCCACCGCTCCTATCATCCGCTCCATCTAGGAGACCCTTTTGAGCATTTAACATGTGTAAGCTATTGAAAAAAAAGTAGTGTGTTAGAACGATGAGCTGAAGGAAGTCTCTAGGTTTCTACAGTTTAAAAAATTCTTGGGCCGGCCCCGTGGCCAAGTAGTTAAGTTTGTGTGCTCCGCTTTGGCGGCCCAGGGTTTCACTGGTTCAGATCCTGGGCGCGGACATGGCACTGCTCATCAGGCCATGTTGAGGCGGTGTCCCACGTGCCACAACTAGAAGGACCTGCGACTAAAAATACACAACCCTGTGCCAGGGCGCTTTGGGAGAAAAAGGGAAAATAAAATCTTTAAAAAAAAAATTCTTTCTTTGCGGTACATTTAAAATGCTCTATTTCATCAAAATGCTGTCTTCAGAATATGGCATAAACCTATGTAAAGTTATGCTTTATGGCTCTCATTAACATTCAAATCACATCTTTATAAACTTTTTTTTTTTTTTTTGAGGAAGATTAGCCCTGAGCTAACTACTGCCAGTCCTTCTCTTTTTGCTGAGGAAGCCTGGCTCTGAGCTAACATCTATGCCCATCTTCCTCTACTTTACATGTGGGACGCCTCCCACAGCATGGCGAACCCCGGGCCGCCGAGAAGCAGAACATGCGCACTTAACCACTGTGCCACCGGGCCCGGCCCTGTAAACTATTTTTCGTTTGTTACAAAATGTGTTTTCAAGAACAGTCTCAAATTCCTGCAACAATTAAGCCAATATAAAAACTATATCTCAGTGGAAAAATGCAATTTAGAGATTTTTTTATTTGATTTTAAAGTTTTTCATCTTCTTTAATTAGCAGATTTCTTAATTCTCCCTCAATCTACTTTCTAATCTTATTTTTCTTCTCTGGAACTTAACAATAATTTTCAGATGCATCACTAATAAGATCCTTCTTTGGTTCAATTATTTCACTTTTTTTGGGGGGGGGGAAGATTAGCCCTGAGCTAACAACCACCGCCAATCATCCACTTTTTGCTGAGGAAGACTGGCCCTGAGCTAACATCTGTGCCCGTCTTCCTCTACTTTATACGTGGAACTCCTGCCACAGCAGGGCTTGATAAGTGGTGCCTCGGTCCGCGCCCAGCATCCGGACCAACGAACCCCAGGCCATGGAAGCATGGCTGGTGAATTTAACCACTATACCAGCTGGACAACCCCTATTTCTTTTCTCCTTTACTCGGCTGTAAAATCCCGGCCAATCTTTCTTTTGAGTAAATGTTGTATTGAATTACAACATATGAAGAGAATAATGCACAACTCAGTGTATGACTTCATTAATTTTTATTTTGTGAACACACCTATGTAACCAGCAGCTTCATAAAGAAATGGATTATAAGAAGCCCCTTCCCCAATTTACTCTCATCATTACAAAAGATTATGGCACATACATTTACAGGTTAGTGTTATATGTTTCTCACTTTGTATAAAAGGAACCATCCAGAGCGTTCTCTGTAGCGTCTGTCATCTTTGACTCATCATCATATTTCTGATACTCATCTGTGCTATGGTTTATAGTGGAAGTTATCCATTTTTATTCCTGTATGATAAGCTGCTATAGGAATATATCCTAATTTATTTATTTAATCTACAATTGAGGAACCTTTGAGTTGTTTCCACCTTTTGGTTATTAAGAATAATGCTGCTATAAACAGTCTTATGCATGTAGTATGATCAGTATTATTTTTTGTATTAATTTTTTTTCAAATTCTAGCCCTTCTGAGAGTTGTGCAATGGTATCTCATTAAGCTATTAACTTAAATTTCTCTGGTAACTAATGATGTTGACCAATATTTGTTTGTTGCTCATTTGATTATCTTATTTTGTGAAGTGCCAGTTCAATTATGTAGCCATTTAAAAATAAATGGGTTGTTTTACTTTTTCTTCTTGTCATATGGGGCTTTTTATATATTCAAGATATTGTTTCTTTGTCAGATGTACATACTGGAAGCCTTTTTTCCCAGTTTGTGGTTTGCAATTTAGACTTCTCGTAGTGTCTTTAGATGAATGGAAGTTTGTAATTTTTACAAAGTTCTTTAGCATTAGTGCTTTTTGTGTTCTGCTTAAGAAATTTTGGCCTCAGTCATGAAAGTATTTTCCTATATTTTCTTCCTGCAGTTTGGTTGTTTTAACTTTAACCTTTAAGGCACACTACTAGTGTGGAAATGATTTTATGATGGTTAAAGAGGACAGCCAAGATTAATGTTTTTCCCACATGGCTGCCCCACTGCATTGCAGTGGTTCCTTTGTCATAAATCAGGTGGCCACGGGGAGTGAGTCTATCTCTAGAATCTGTCTTCTATTGTATGAATTTGCTTGTCTGTCTGTAAACCAACACCAAAATATATTAATTATAAAAGCTATAAAATAAATTTTGATATATAGAAAGACTTCTGACTGTTCTTCAAGATGTCTTGGCCAATCATGACTCTTGGAGATCCATATATATTTTAAAGACAATTTATCAATTTTGATTGAATTTTCATTTGTTATTGCACTGAATATATTGATTAGTTGGGAATCATTAAAATTTTTACAACAAGTGATTTTCCCTTTCATGGAATGTTATAACCCTCCTTTGGTCATCTTTAATTTCTCTGAAACATTCTTAAATTTTTGGTGTAGAAGTCTTGTCCGTTTGTATTAGGTCTATCTCTAGGCATTTTTCAAGTTTTGGTACTATAATAAATGTTATTTTCTTGTTGAAAATAGCAAGCAAATTTCATTTTCTAATTGTGGCTAATAGAGAGAGAGACAATTTTGATTTTTTATATTTACCTTTTATCCATCAAACCTGCTAAATTCATATGTGAATATTAATTTAGATGGAGATTCTTGTGGATTTTCTGCATATGTTGCCATATACTGCAAATAATAACTTTTTTATTTTTCTCTTTTAAATTGGTAACTTCTTTACTTTTTTTCATGCATCATTTCATGGGATAGGACTGTCAATAAACAAATGACTAGAAGTGACAGTAATAAGCTTCCTTGTCTCATTTCCAATCCCAGCAAAAGCTTTCAATGTTTTATCATTAAGCAAGTTGTTTGCAGTAGCTATGCCACAGGTAGAATTACTTTTTATTAGATTAAGGAAGTTCTATTATATTACTATTTTTCAAAATTATTATTTTTAATAACGAATGGACATTGAATGCTATTCAATTTTTTTGGCATTTATTGAGATGCTCATATGACTTTTGTTTTACTTCTTAGTATTGTAAATTTCAAGAGTTGATCTTCTAAAATGAAGCCAAGCTTACAGTACTAGAATAAAGCTTATTTGGTTGAAACGTATTATCTGTTGAATGCATTGCTGTATTCAGTTTGTCAATATTTTGCTCAGAATTTTTGCATGTATTTTAATGAGAGAGAACAGCTTGTAATTTTCCTTTCTTTAAATATACTAGTTATGTCTTTAATATCAAGTTTATGCAGCCCTCTTAAAATGAAACAGTGTTCCCTTTTCTGTTATTTTCTGGAATAATTTGTATAACATTTGTTTATTTTGTATGTCAACATTGGGAAGAATAAGTCAAAGTTTTCTTTGTGGAAAGGTCTTTAGACATGGATTCAATTTCTTTTACAGAGAAAACCTAGTTAGATTTTCTGTTTCTAATTGTGTTTCTTATTGGGTTTTAGTGAGATGGTGGATTGTTGTCCACCTATCTCAATATCCAAACTTAGTGGCTAATATCCTCTTCAGCTGTTTCAATAGCAATATGATTGCTAATATCCTCTTCCCTGTTTCATGTCTGTAAGATCTGTAGTGGTGTCATAGTTCTGATATTGGTAGTGTTGCCTTTCCTCTTGTTTCTTCAGTCAGTTTTGTTACGTTATGCTCTATCTTATTAGATTTTTCAAAAGATCACCTTTTAGCTTTTGTTTTATATTCCATTAGTTTCTGCTCTTATATTGATTATTTTTTGTGCATAATTTGATATATTTTGATGAGCTCCTTGAAATGGATACTTAGATCATTAACTATTAGCCTTTATTCTTTTCTAACATGCATTTCAGCTGATAATTTTCATACCACGTATAGCTTTAGTTGCATCTCACAAATTATGATATGGTGTAATCAAAATATTTTCTCGTTTGCGTTATGATTCCTTCTTTGGCTCCTAAGTTATTTGCAGATGCATGAGTTCCAAACATTAGGTGATTTTCTATGTATCCATTATTTATTTCTATTTTAATTCTACCATGATCAGAGAATATATTCTCTGTGACTCAAATCCTTTAAACATAGTGAAACTAGCCTGTGTTCAATTTCAAAGAATGTACATTCTGCAGTTGTTGGTAACAATGTTCTGTATAAATAAATTGGTCAACTTGGTAATTATTTATTTCAAAATATCATCTGCTTATTTCATGAGTTACTAAGAAAAAATTGTTAAAAATTTCTCACTATCATTGTGAATTCATCCTTTTCTCCTGAACAGCTGTGTTTTTTTTCCCATACATTTTGTGATAGATTTTAGTTTCATAAAATTTAGAATTGCTGGATCTTCCTGATTGTTTTGTCATTTTTGTGACTGGTATTGCTTCTTAGCTTAAAGTATATTTTCTATGAATTGAGTATCGCTAAACTAACTTTTTTGCTATTATTGTTTGCACGTATATCTTGCTTCATTTTTTAACTTTTAAATTTTATTAGTCTTCATATTTAAAGTTTTTCTCTTTAAAGCAGCACATAGTTAGTATTTTAATCCAGTTCATAATCTTTGTGTTTTAATTAGAGTATCTAGTGGCTTTACATTGGATGTAGTTGGGTTTAAATCTATCATTTTATTATTTGATATCTATTTGTTCCATCTGTTCTTTGTGCTTTTGTATCTCATTTCTGGTCATTTTTTAATTAAAACAGTATCCTTGTTTGCTCACTGTGCTTAATTAACTTTTCAGTTATGCATTTTATTATTATTCTGTAGCAACATAGAACTCATTACCCTATTTACTTCCTCCAGTATATTTTCCCATGTATTTTAATTTTGTATTTTATATTCAGACTGGTTCTCACAATACCCCTTTAAGATAGATTCTTAGAATGCAATCATTTCGCTTGTTATGTGTTCAATGGAACAAGCCTATTGGTTTTATTTTATTTGACATTGACTCTTCTATTTCTTTGTTAACAAGCTTTTAAAACAATTATCAAAATACTAAAGTATGGTTTTTACTTATTCTCTCTATTTTCACAGTGATTTTTAATTTTAAAAGTGCTATCTATATGGTTCAATAACTATTGATATCCTTTTCTTTTAACAGACTTTTATTGGGGATATCCTCTTGCTTGTTAACCCATTCAAAGAGCTTCCAATTTATTCCACTATGGTGAGTATAAAATTTAAAATACTGCTTAATAATGTACAGTAACACTCACCAGACATACTTATTTGTATCAAATGATTGACTAAGAAGAAAAAACAAAACAAAAGGTAAGGTCAAACTTTTCAGGAAATTCTAACTGGATTTTGTGTAATAATGACTCAGATTTGTCTTGAGGCAGCACTGAAAAGGGAAGTTATTTCATCAGGAGGTTCCTTTGCACTTATAATATGTACTTGCTCTGTAATTGTAGTCACTTAGACAGACTTCTAAAATTAAGTAATATATTGCACTGTTTTCCATGCATTCTTGAGTAATTCAAGATCAGTTGGTTTAGAGTCCTTGTTTGAACATCATGATCTCTTATGGAGAAGTTCTGTGATGTTAAAGCAATGGGAATAAGAAAGGATAATATGGAATTTATACATTTTCCCAAATAACTTGCCAGTTTTAATTATGAGACTGTCAAAATTAAAAGAGAAATTGCTTTTGGAAAAATTATTTCAGGCAACTGAATAATTTTTCTTTCTTGTACTTTTCTTTGTGGGGTTTTTTGTTTTTTGTTTTTCTGCTGGGAAAGATTCGTCCTGAGCTAATATCTGCTGCCAATCTTCCTCTTTTTTTTTTTGCTTGAGGAAGACTCACCCTGAGCTAACATCTGCTGCCAATCTTCCTCTTTTGGCTTGAGGAAGATTGTCCCTGAGCTAATATCTGTGCCAGTCTTCCTCTATTTTGTATGTGGGTCCCCACCACAGCATGGCTGATGGGAGGTGTAAGTCTGCACCCGGGATCTGAACGCGTGAACCTGGGATGCCAAAGCAGAGCGCAGTGAACTTAATCACTACACCGTGGGGCCAGCCCCTTTTTTAGTTTTTAATATCAAAATTATGCTGGACCCATAAAAGGAATTGGAAAATATTTAAATTCTGGATTTAATTTTTTGACATCTAGGACTGGTCATATTTTTTATTTCTTCTTTTGTCAGTTTTTAATAGTTGTGTTTTTCAAGAATTCTCTTCATTATATTTAATTTTCAAAAGATTTTGGCATAAAATTATTCATAATGCTATTTATCTTTTTAATGTTTGTGTAATTTTGAGTGATTTCTTTCTATTCCATATGTTGATAATTTGTGCCTTCTCTGACTTTTTAAAATCAGTTTGCTAGGAATTTTTAATTATATTAGTCTTTTCAAAGAAAAGAATCTTGACTTTTTATTTTTTTCTATTGTATATTTATTCTCTGTACAATTGATTTCTGCTTTTTATTTTTATTGTTTTCTTCTTTCTACCTTCTTTGAGTTTGATTTGATAGTTAAGTTGTATAGTTATATCATTGATTTTATGTCCTCCTTTTATAAATAAGTATTTGAGGCCTTTTATTTTGCTTTAAACACAGCTTTACATAATTCTGCATCTTTGATATTTCACACTTTCTTTAGATATTTTCTTTTCTATTGTGATTTCTTCTTTGCTGTATGAATTCTATGAAAACATAAACAATTTTTTTCTATATTCTACACTTGTTTCTCTTTGATCTGCAGTCTGCATATACTGGCTGACCAGGTTACTAATTCTCTATTCTGTTGTTTTGACTCTGCAGATAAAACTGTCTATTAAATTGCTGATTTCAGTTATGTTATTTTTTCAATATTAAAATTTCCATTTTATACTAAGAGATTCTAGTTCTTTGGTGAAATTCTTTGTCTTGCCACCTAATTTCTTGAATATGGTAATGATTTATTTTTAAATGTGCCTGATAACTCTAATAAGAATATTATTATTATCAATCTAATAACTCTAATACTAGAAAATAATGATTCTAATCTAGCCTAATGATAATATCTAATATCTGGGTCTGTTTTTAGTATGTGTGTTTTGGTCAATTGGTTTTCCATTATGTGGACATATTTACTGACATTTCTGGAAAATGTTGATTGAATACCAAACCTCTTATATAAAAAACTATAGAAGCTAGGATAGTGTTATTTTCTTCCAAAGAAGTTTTGATTTTTTTCGCCTGGTGGGTGCATAAACTGTAGGCAGATCACGTTGACTCAGTTAAGGCCCCTTTGCTTTGTATTTGTCTTGTGCATAAGGTATGCCCCTCATATAGGTCTCAAATGAGAAGCTGGGATGATGTCCATCTAGGCTTTCCTCTGTTACGGAGCCTTGACCTTGAATTTGTGTCTCCCCAGCAGTGTGAGCCTGCTAACATCTCCGCTCAGCTTTTCAGACACTTACATTTATTTTCCAAGAGGCCTCTGAGTTTTACTCAGCAAAGTGACAATGTATGGTGGGAAAGAGTATGGGGAGGAGCTTCTTGGTTAGATGTCTTTGACACTCTCCAAGACCTTGATCCACGAAGTCCTAGCTGCTTTGGTGATTTTCAGAGGCCTCTAATTAGGTGTTTAATTTGTATTTTATCCAGCTTTTATGGTTGTTCGTGGTGAGATAGTCTGATACCAGTTACTTCATTATAGCTATCTGATAAAATAGGCCATACCTATTTTTATTGCATTGGTGTCAGACAATCATTTAGCTTCAATATCTAAGCTTGGTTGAAATTCTATGTCCCTTATTGTTTAATTCAATATGTATCTTTCAGAGAGGGGGGAACATATGCTATTTAGAGTTAACTACTGATGAATTGTTCCTGGCTTATATTACAGTGTCACGTTGGATGGTAGAGTTAACAAGAATCTTATGGTGAGGCAAAAGTCAGTTGTAAATAACTGAATAAAAATATAGGGGCTGGCTCAGTGGCACAGTGGTTAAGTTCACACACTCCGCTTCTCAGCGGCCCGGGGTTCACTGGTTCAGATCCCACGTGTGGACATGGCATCAGTTGGCACTCCATGCTATGGTAGGTGTCCCACATATAAAGTAGAGGAAGATGAGCACGGATGTTAGCTCAGGGCCAGGCTTCCTCAGCAAAAAGAGGAGGACTGGCAGTAGTTAGCTCAGGGCTAATCTTCCTCAAAATATATATATATATATACATATATAATTACTATTTAAATGCTTCTATGGATCTGGAGGTCAAATTATATGTATTAGGGAAAATTTAACACAATAAATTGCTATAGTATGGCATTACCTATATGAAATTGTATCTTGTAATGGAAAACACCTGTTATTTTGCGGTTTGTTTTTAGGGTGTCAACAGTATGGCACTTTTATGGCTTCAAATAATATGTTGTATTTGCACTTCTTTCAGAAATACGTGTTAGAGATAAGGAGAGAAACATTAAGAGACATATTTCTTTATTAATGTAGAAATAAGATATAATGCATTGAGATTTTTGCCAGAACAGTTCATTAAAACAAAATGGCGAATGCAACACATAAATTATGTGTATCATCCTTTATATCCATCATTTCCAACTGACTCTGGCATAGAATTTATGGGGAAAATAAATATATTTAGGTAAAATATGCAGTGATGTAAAACTAACAATCAAATTACCCACTTTTTACACATCATAGTGAAATTGTACAGTGTCTGGTGCTTTTGGAATTCACATCCATTGTGCAGAATGAAATAGTTTGTACTTTCCTGATCTACAGTAATAAACCGTAAAATTATAGTTAAGTAGATACAAGGACTTAATTTTTAGGTTGAATTAGAAGGCATCCTCTGTAGCAATATTTGTACCTTGTAATTCTAAATCAGCTACTCATGTACTGAACCACGTTAAAATTATCTCATTGTCCTAGGACACACAAGAGAAAGTTTCATTTCCTTTTGTGTGTCTATTGATTATAATTATATGTATGTTTATTATTTTGAGTGATAAATTTTGTTCAAATAATTTGGTTTCATACCGTGTTGATTAGTTTAATAAAAGAAGAAGATAGAACATTGAGCATATTCATATCCATAAAGATTTTACAGACTCAGAGAATGACTGCTGTGTTTCGTGTTAAAAAGAAAAAGTCCACATGCACCATCTGTGTCTCGCTTTTATTTTGTTACCATTAACTGAGTTATATTAAGCCTTTGCATAATATTCATTTTTTATTTCTAGCAGGTCATTAATCACGGATGTAGAACAGCCTTTGTGGCAAACTTCATTCTGAGACTAATATAAACACATGACAGCAAGCAGCCCCATCCATTAGATAGCTCACTGCCCTAAGCAGTGTTGATCTGATGCTAACAAGCGCTGAGGAGAAGTGGCACTT
Organism: Equus przewalskii; assembly: GCF_037783145.1. Classification (NCBI taxonomy): domain Eukaryota; kingdom Metazoa; phylum Chordata; class Mammalia; order Perissodactyla; family Equidae; genus Equus; species Equus przewalskii. Next base: position 76,527,663 of record NC_091846.1, read on the forward strand.
AGTGGGCCAGGAGGCAGACAGTTCTAAATGAGGTATAACCAAAGGGAAGGGTTCATTATGGTGCTGCCCACTTATGTTGAAGGCAAGTAACATCACTCATTTTAAACATGAACAGGTGGAGGAAAAGGAGAAAATAGAAAAGTAGCCAGATCTTTCTGAATAGGCTTTAGGAAAATAAGTAAACTTATAATCAGAAACAAGAATGCTTCATCAAATTAACAAACGTTAGTTGAGTCTATTAAATACAATATGTTGCACTCAATATTTAGGGATGCTAAGTAGGAGTCTCCTTGTACTTAAGAACTGCATAGACATTCTAGAGACACGACATAAATAATGGCGAAAAAGTAATCACAAACTTCACGTGTACCTGAAGACAGTGAAATAGCAGGATTGAGGGCACACTATTAATTGACAAGTCAGGAGGTTAGAGTGAAGGAGATTGTATCAGGATAAGAAAGGCATTTCAGTCTTGAAGAATGAGTAAGACTCTGCAGAGGGGACAGGGGGTGTATTTTGGAAAATTGTCTGGAGCCACATTATAGAGATGAAAACATATAAGACCATTTAGAGGAATGCACAGACCAATTTGATAAGAGCAAGAAGTTAAAAAAGTTGAATGCATGAAATCTGATTTAGGCCTAGATTATAAAGCTAAATTAGAGAATTTGGATTTTATTTGCAGAAAATACAAACAGTGTTTATAAGTCGCCTGCCATCAGTTTCAGAAAAAGACACATTTAGTCAAGAAGACTAGTTAGGTATATACTGAATTAATCCAAGAGGAAGGTTATCAGGGCCTAATATGGAGTGGGCAGAAAGAGAAGAAATTGAGTGAGTCTATGAAAAGACAATAAGAAGTATCTATAGAGTAATTTTATTTGAGGACTGAAGTGAGAGGAGAAGGTCAATTGAAGACACAGGGTTTGAATTTGTGAGTCTGGGAGAGTAAGGGTATCTATAGCAAAAAAGAAAATGAGAAAAAAGAAATTCATGAGGAAAAGTCAGGTTCAGGTGAACATATGAAGTTTGGGGAAGTTGAATTAAAATAATGTTTGGATTCTATACTGGGTACCAGATTAGGGATAATTCACATAGATAGTTCCTTTTGTAAGATTACTTAGGATTCACACTATTTTTAAGAATGAGGTAGAAAATAATAGAAAACAAAGATCATGATAGGAGAAGGGGGGGTGGGAGACAGCAATGACAGGGAAGATGGCGGCCACCAGAACCAGGTCTAACGCATTGGTGAAGTCGTGATGAGAAAGAACGAACGTCTTAGATGTTTGTATCATTGTGGAAACCAATAAATGAGTAAATGTCATGAGAGTAGACGCTTCAGCAATAAATATGCATTGGCCCCTCACACATCAATATCGAAAGCTTTCTCAGATCTTATTGCTACCTTTTCTGTGGAGTTCACAGACCGAAGATGGATCATCGTGAAATCTCAATGTGCAAAATGATGACACCATTCAGGATAAAATACCTGGGGATAATTTCTCACAATTATATTTTTGAGTACACACGATACAAAACAGATCAGTACTCGTTCTCTTTTCCTCCTCTATTTGTCAGTGAGATTGAGCTGTCCCACTGTGTAATCTGGTATCTAGTGTGAGATGCCAGGCTTAGGGCTGTGTTTGATTTCAGATCCACTTGCTGTTGGTCTCCTAATATTCCCATTTCTAGGCATGTTCGAGTTTGGCAAGCAGCTAGAGTGGCTGCACAGGGCTTACTATGGATGAGCGGGCCTGGGAAGGAAGATCAGTAGTTGGCGTTGTTTAGGGTTTATTACAGGGCAAGCCTGGGGCAAAGGGCTTTACACATAAATGTGATCTCTTCATCACATTTGATCTCAAAAGGCAACCCGCTCCATATAAGAATTACCATTTCCACTTTGAAGATGGATAAACTGAGACTCAAAGGGATTAAATAAGCTTTTCAAAGACTTGTGTGATTGGCAGAGACCAAATTTAAATCCAAGTCACGTAACTCCAGAGCAAATGCAGGACAGGCTACCCTCAGCAACGCAAATGCTGAGCCCAGAGACACATATTTTTTAAATTATATTTGATCTTTTGCAAAAACAAACACACTTTTTTCAGAATATGCCACCTTATATATATCTATAAATAATGAGTGGAAAATCTAATCAGGCAAGTAGAATGACATATTCATAGTATAGTGTGAAACCCACAGCCCGTGCCAAGTCAAGCCATTGGTGTCAGGGAGGTTCCAAGGGTTCCCAGGATCCTGACACTGGGGCGTGTGAATGGCCCTCTCAGAAGCTGTGGAACACGTGATTGGCTTCAGAAATCAGGATGTAGCAGGATCCTGTTATCTCTTGGCAGTTTATTTAGAAGTATCACACACAGTGGAAAAAACAAGGGAAGTGAGCCATAGAGAAGGACCTTATCCATTCGAACCAGAGTCCAGCAAAGAGCGATAACCCCAAATGAGGCTGAGGAGATGCCATCTCATCCATGAGCTAAAACAGAGCACTTAAAATTCCCACTGACCAGAATCCTCCTGTTGCCAAATGATGCAGATGGGGAGAGAATGGTGAAGTGGAGAGAGAAGGCATGTGCAAATGAGAATGTGCAATAATACTGATAATGATAATGATAAGCAATATAAAAGATAGCTTGTCAGTAACTCAGAAAACTAGGACTGCATAAGTGAAAATCTTCAAAGTTCGATAGAAATAATTAAATGGGATATACATTATTAATATTATGTCACATTTACATTACTTATAGAGCATCGAGTCAGCACCAAGCAAAGTATTACCAGGTGGTAGCAATGAAATATTCTACAATATACACTCAACTGCACATGAAAAGATTTAAAGAAAAGGAAGCTGAAAAAGGTCTTTAGTTTCAACATCATGAACAAACTTTATTTAGATACTCAAGATCCATTACACCTAATCTCTAGAAAAAATTCCCCTAAGGAGAATATGTAACCCCAAACAGGTTTGAGACAGAGTAGGATTCATCTCCACTCCTGGGTCTCTGGTCTCTCTTTGTCTGTAACATCTAATGAAATCCCCAGCAGGATTTTACAAGGCAGGTTGAGTTTAAAAGCATTGTGTCAAACTATATTAGGTACATGTTAGACCTGGAAAGAAGTGAAAGAGTGCAAGTTTAAAATAAAACAGAAATTTGTCCTACAAGAGAAAAGAGCTGGGCTAAAACTCCCTGTTGGTTTAGGAATTATAATGGATACATCACTATTATTAATTATTTTTAATATTTATTTTTAATTTTTGAATAATTAAAAATACAAAAATTGCAAGTATGTATGGATTTATCTGGTTACTAGAGAGTTTCTGCATCTTTTTTTCATATTTATTGGCCATTCTTTTCCACTTATATTATTTGCCCAATCTTTTATTTTATTTCCAGTTTTTCTCATTGATTTGTAGGAGTCATTTATAAAATACTAATAATTTATTGATTATACACACAGCTTATTCTCTCTGTCTTTGCTTGACTTTTTGTTTTATTATTACATGTCTGGCGTTTGTGGATGAACAGGAGTTAAGGTTAATGTTGTGAGACTGAGCCATCATTCCCGTTATAGTTTGTGTTTGTGAGCCATATTTCCTTACGTCAATCATGAGAGGATCATTGTGGTACGCGTGTAAATGTTTTAAGCTTTGCCGTGCGTATTTGGGATGTAACTCCTCTGGAACTCATTGCTACACATGGCACGAGACAGAGGGCAGCGTTTGTCTCCTTTACAAACACATCTTCAGTTCTCTTGACATCATCCTTTACTACCGATGCAGCAGTGACACGGCACCTGTCATACACCAATCCCCACACCTGTGTGGGCTTAAGTTAGTTCTCTGGTCTGTTCCAGTGAGCTCGTTTCCTAGTCTCTGCACCAGAACCACAGTGTTAATGATTGTGGCTCTTTGAAGTTTTTATGGAGATATAATGCATACAGGAAAGTGCTCCTTTCTAAGTGTATAGTTGGGTACGTTTTCACGAGAACTGAGATGCAGAACATTACCAGCATTCCAGAAGCCCCATTCTTGCTCCTTTCCAATCACTAACACTTTGTCCAAAGTACCACCAACCTGACGTCTAACAGCGTCAACTGGTTTTACCTGTTTTTATACTTTATGTAAATGGAATCTTATAGTATGTTCCCTTATGTGTCTGATAGGTTCCACTCAATATTACATCTGTGAAATTCATCCAACTATTTATTGTCAGTGTAGATTATTTATTCTACTTTTAAAAATTCTTGCCCTTATTTTAAATAACTGCACACTTATGGAAAGTTTGCAGATAAATACAAACGACTTTTCCTCAACCATTTTCAGATAACTTGCTGGCATGTGGTCCCATCAACCTTGAATACATGTGTTGTGCATTTCCTACAAACAAAGGCATTCTCCTGTGTAACCTCCATAAAACCATCAAAATCAGGAAATTACTACTGCTACACTGCTGTTGTGTCATCAAGAGGCCTCCTTCAAGTCTTTCCCACTGCCCCAGTCATGCCCAGATAGCCAAAGATCAAGGCCACCATCACACGCTGTGTGTGTTGAACCACCAGGTCTTTCCTCTTCAGTCTGGAGCAGGTCCTCAATCTTCTCTTGAGCTTCTCAACCTGGACATCTTTGAAGATACACGCCAGTTATTTTGTAAAATAAAACTTAAGTTTTTCTGATATTTCTTCATGACTCAGAAGTCTTCCTATCATTTAGTTTTTATCGTAATGTAATCGAATTCACTAGAAACTCAAAAGGACTAAAAATACTGGCACTCAGTCACCATAGCAATCATCATAAATGACTGTATCACTAAAATCAAGTTAATTAAATTTGTCTTAGTGAGGAATTTGTAAATGCATAGGCATTTTAGCTGCAATGGCCTTGTATTCACATTAAAAATCCTTGCTATCTTGCATTACTGGAATTAAATGTTGCTGAGAGAAAGTGTATTTGATGTAAATGACCACAGTTTCAGCTTACTATGGATAACTGTTAAACTTGATTTTTGTGAGTCGCTTTTCGTAAAGACAGCGGAATAATTTAAAGCCTGTGAACCAAGTCACAAAGGATCAAATGTATGCTGCCATTTTGTCATTAGGAATGCTTAAAACGTGCTGAGCAAGGCATAATGTTTCCAATGTTTTAAAGTTACAAATGAGGTCCAAAGTTAGAGATTTGTTTGCTTTCGTGTATTGGAAATAAGTCTGTTGCATCACGAGGTAAAGGATCGTGAACCTTTTCACAGGAACTTGTCTTCCTGCTTCGCCCTCTTTCAGGTCTCCCAGCTGTACCTCAGCAGCACCGGGCAGCCGAGCGCCTCTCTGCCACCTCACATCTTCTCCTGCGCCGAGAGAGCCTTTCACCAACTTTACCAGGAGCAGCGACCCCAGTGCTTTATCCTCAGGTGAACCCACCCGCCCCTCACCCCATCTCAGATGCTCAGCTTTGCCCTGGGGCTTGGTGTTTCTTATGGTTTACGCTTATTTACTTCCTCAGCAGTTTGCAGTCCAGGAGGTCTTTGCAATAAGTACGTTTGACTCCTTACAAAGAAGAAGCATCTTTGTTATTAGAAATAGCCCCAGGTGTGGCTGGATCAATAGCAACAAACTTAACCTGAAACTCAATTCATTTTGAAGATTTACAACTTAGAACCAGAGTGTTTTTGCTTTCAAACAGAAAACACGGGGAAAGCAAGGCACCGCATGTTGGTGAATCTCTACCTTAGTTCTCCAAAAGGTGGTGCTGCCCCGAATATAGCTTACCACCTTGCAAATGCGTTTTCCCACCTGCTTCCGGGTACTTACATTTGCTCGGATTTCAACAAAATTATACATCCTAAGTAATTTTTTATTAAAATATAATGGTAACATTAGCTCATAAATATCAAGATGCTCAGGAGAATGATTTACCTTGGAGCAAAAATTCTTCACACCTAAAAGTAAAGTGTGCCTCAAGATGTGGAGGTGAAATGTGATGATTTATTGACAGAGGAGTAAAGAAATTTTTAGGTGTTAAAATAAGATCTGCATTGAGAATTATGTTTTAGATTAGGCCAAACCTCAGCAAGAGGGAGACTTCTACAAATACTCGTGGCTTTGCTTTAGGTGTCATCAGTAGCATTGGTTGAAAAGGGTCTATGTTAATAAAGCATTGCATAAATCCAGTCGATGTGAAATGAAAGCCTGTGAGGATGGAAATCTGGATTGAATCCTAGGATGTTTCCATAAGCACTTGTTTATATACTTCTACATTGTCGATTTGATCAGAAATTCTGGGAGGGTAAGACCCATGGGTCACACACTGCAGTGTTCTAATTTTCAAAGTAGTGTGCAACTTTTCACACTTGTTCAGAAGTGCCCTGGGGTAAGAGAGGCATGGTGTGGGGGATGGGGGGAGTAGCCCCTCCTATTCTTGAATCTAGCAACTCTGTTTTTATCTGCTTTATCTATTGAGTTTTCTGGCCTGGCTTTGATAAAAAAGAGAAACCCTTTTTTAACTGTAAGATTATGGGGTGTGTGTACAATAGTAACAACTAATATTTATTGAGGACTAAGTGCCAGGAGCTCCACTAGGTGCTTTCCATGTATTATGTTATTCTTTGCTTTAGCAACCTTGTAAGGCAGGTATTATTATTGATGTTAGTATTATTGTCACCATTATTTATATCAGTATTAGAAGAGTTAACTAATTAGTCCAGGGTCTCATGATTAGTAAACAGTGAATCTGGGCTTTGAGCTCAATAGTGTGAATTAGTAAATGATGACTAATTAGTCTAAGGTCTAATAGATGGTGTATCTGGGATATGAGTCCTCTCGTCTGGCTTCTGAGCCTGAGTGAGGATGAACCACTTTCATAGCCAGATACCAGTGCATAGCTAGCCTCCTGCTGCTAACATAACCTTTCCACAGCCCATCCCTATCTCCGCTAAAATGAAGGTCACAGACCCATGGATTTACCTAAATTCTTATTGAATTCACTTGATTCTAAAGCAGACCACTCCAGCTGTTGCTCATGGCTTGTGAAAGACATCGGTCCTTAGCAAAGCTCAGAGGAGCCAATGGATCCATTTCCTTGGGGAATCTGCCTATTATAGAGTTCACAATGTCTAGCAAGTTCTGTCAGTAAAGAAATCTGTTTATCTTTGTTTAACCCAACGATCTCTATGTGTATTTGCTCATGGAATTATTTTCCCAGTGAGACTTGTTAATATTCTGCAGAGCTAGTATCCCTTTGGGACATTTTATAAGGCTAAAATTGCCATGTATCAACCTCTTTTTCTGAGAAAAAGAATTCTTCATTCAAGTTTCAAGAGAGTATCCCCTGGTCCTGGCCTTCAGAATCAAAGAACAAATCTGTGACCATAAGGATTTCTTTTCAGTCATTCTCTTTTTTTCTTTCAGGATTGGTGTTTTCATTAGCTTCTCTACTTGCTTGGTTGTCTTGACTAAGATTAGACTTTCTCCATTTATCATTAAAATTAATAAATTTAGAATTCAATTAAATACATTGTCTAAAGATCACTTATGGAGTGTCTGTTGTATCCCATAAGTAGCATTTACAAAGGATAGTTTTTAGGATTGGGGATCAAAACTCAAATATTCCTGGAATAGATGTCCTATAACTTGGTACTAGGTCAAGAAAATTTTATTTCCAAATTTTAATTTTATTTCTCACTTTCCTGATAATTTTAGGCCCCAGTAGCACAGTAGGCCTCATCTTGAGCAATAGTCTTTAATAATTTTCGGTCCTTTGTCCCAGGCTATGACTGAGAGTTTGGAGTCTACCGTAATCTATCTTACTTTTAATTTCCTGAAAGCCTTGATAGATGGTTTTAATTAATTGTTTGAGCATGTATGCCAAATATTCATTATCCTAACTGTATTCTGAGCAAACCTAAATTAATGTTATATGCTGAACACACAAGTAACTTGTGAAATAAGCAGCATAGGGTCTGCCTCTGTCGTGTACAGATTTAGCAGACAAGGCTGTTCAAATAAGCTTCGAAATATAGGTCCATGATTGTTACAGCCCAGAATCCTTGGTCAGTTTCTAGTCTAATCATAGACTTGGATTTTCAGATCAAGGAATGTTTCTTGAACACGTTGAACTAAGATTTTTAGTTTTAACCTGATATCCCTATGGAGCCAAGCCTATCATAGCCCACCTTTTCTTTTATTTTATTTTCTTGTATTTTCTCAAGGTTTATATGAAATATGGCCATTTTGAGATTTTATGAGATGGTTAAAATGCATGTGATTTTAGCTAGCTAAGAGAGTTGATCGTTGCCCCTACCCCCACATCTGGCAATTGAGTAAGTACAATGATAGGGAGAAGAGAGAGGGGCTCACCTGACCACCCAGTCAGGCCCATTGACCTCGCGTGCCTCTGGGTTTCCACCCCTGCAGAGACTGTGTCAGCCACATTCAGCACTCTAGACTCCCCACCTATTTCAGGCTGCTCGGTGGATGCTCAGGAAACCTTGGATGAGTGTTTAGCATTGGATAAATGCTGCCTTCTATACTAGCCCTGTCCTAGGATCAGCTCAATGCTCACCTTATCCAGAAGTCTTCCCTGGTTCTCTCCAGGAGATGCAACTGCTCCTTCACCTGTGGGCACATTGCTGGCTGTGTCCCATGTCACTGTAGTTATGTGTTATGTATGTATGTACTTAGTGTTTACTGTAGACTATGCCCAATGGATGGCACAGGGGGCGGTATCTTTTCACCTCTGTACCCCCAAAGCCTCACATGGATTCTGGCACACAGTAGGCCCACTGTAACTTTCCTGTGAGAGAACGTGCAATATTTTCAAAAGGAAAATGGTATTTTCAAGATCGATCCCTGAATGAATCCAAGCAAAATCTCTATAAAAACAAGAATTCATGAAACATCAAATTATTTCGCTGGGTAGTAGAATTTTTGTAACAACAAATATAATGGTAGAAATTAAATTTCCATTATGAAAGATTTAGATTGTTTCTGCTCTAAAATTAGGTTAAAAGAATAGGTCTTTGAACTGAGAAAAGGAGCTGCTTGTTGTGTGTGGGTCGTGTCACCTGCTCGCCCGAGGCTGCTTGCTGGTGGTTCTGAAAGTAGTTAAATGTTTATGGTCAGCCCAGATGAGAGGAATACAAGCATCATTAACAACTTGACACTTGAATGACAGAATTAAATTTCAGCTCTTCTTTTCTGGCAAATACCCTTTAATCACATTTATTAGAATAAATGTTCAAGGGAGAAACTCAAGAGAGCACTAGTAAAGGGCTTTATATATTTTTTAAATGTTTTAGCTATTAGATGAATAAAGACTGTTTTTATGAATATTCCAACTGAATGCAGTAAAAACTTTATTTTATCTCAGACCACTTTGGTATAGTAATTATTGTACTAGAATTTTATGTTAACCCTATATTGTGGAGTGTCAGGAATATAATATAGTTATTTATAGAAATTAGACAAGTTATAAAGTATGCCTGGGAAATATAAAAAATGTTGTCATTAGAAATAGCAAGTTTAGTTAGTACTTGTTCCTAGATTTGAGGAAAATGGAAAACATGGGATGTCAGATCTGACAGCACCCTCCAGAGGAATCAGGCCATTTTAGGATCTGCTGCATGCCAGGCCCTCTGCTCCCCTAGTCACAGCTGACAGTCCTACCCACTTAGTTTTAACAGCTGCGTGCTTTATGTTCCTTTTGGAGAAAAGGGAAGGAAAGTTCAAAACGATGTAATCACTTTTCCAAGGAAGACATAGTGTCTTTCCTGGAAGGCAGAGAAAGATTTAACAAGGCCAGGCCATGTGGCTCTATGACACATGCCCCTCCACAGTAGATGGCTGTCACCTTGGGACCAGCTCACTGACTCTCACTTATGAAGCTGAAGACAAGTGGATAGTGTCTTTATATTCAGCCTAGCGCCTTTCTGCTGTAATCCACCCATATGCGTGGTTCTACAACGTGAGATACTGGATGGTGGAAGTTGCATCATATTCATTTGTGGTCCCAGCATCTAAGACACCATAGGGCACATGACATAGTATATATTTACTAAAAATTTTGGATAAGTGAATCAAACAGAAGAGTTAAATGATACCATAAACTCATTCAAAGTTATGTCATTCCCTCACCGTCTCTGTGTCTGAGAAGTCTCTTTGGTTATTTAATTTTGTACTATATTCTCCAAAACAGTAAACTTGTGTTTTCTCCCTCTGTTTTCTTTTAGTGGAGAGAGGGGATCTGGAAAGTCTGAAGCCAGCAAACAAATAATCAGGCACCTCGCCTGCAGATCAGGCTCCAGCAGGCCTATATTTGATTCCAAATTTAAACATGTAAGTTTCTTCTTTGTCTTGGAAAATATGTTGAACCAAGAAAAACGTAATTTACAAATAAAAGGGGACATCATAATACACTATAATTTAACTATAAATTGGTGAAAATTGGGGGAAATAAAGAAAAAAGATTGAGGCCTGATACAAATTAATATTATTCCAGTGAAGTTTTATTTTCTTACATATATTTAAAAATATTTTGAACATAGTCTCTTTTTATATTCACTCAGAAGGGTTGGATTGAAAATATGCAATATAGTTAGAGATTTTTGTTCATGTAGAAAGTGCCACTTTGGTGTTTATATACACTTGGGGGGATTGGCCCAGCAATCAATTTTTGTGGGGATTATTGAGAGCTGATGATAAAATTTCAATGTATGTAAAAGAATTGATAACGGTAATGTCATAAAGTAACCTTAATGACATTGATGAGCGGGTAATAAACTTTCAACCCCAAACCTGATTTTAAGTTATATTCTGTAACACTTGCGTTTATTTAAAGACACCTTATCTTGCTACTTTATCTTCCTAAAATACTGCCAGGATTCAAGGAGGAACCCAAAAGACTTATTAGCTGCTAAAATAAAGTTAAAAATTTTCATGCAATAAACTCCGAAATGTAACTCAAGGAAACACCTACAGGTTCTTGTCCATAGACTGATTCTCTCGTTTTCACACAGTCCCAGCAAATTTTGTTAACAGGTTTTTTCCAGGCCACAGCAGATTGAAAGAAGAAACTCAAGGATTTCTAGAAAACTCCACATGCAAGAGGGAACCCCTAGCGGCAGGGAACAGACAGCAAGATGATCAATAACCAATCAAGAAAATGGTCAGAACTCCAAAGTGTGCTGCTCTGGGAGCCTTTACCTACAGAGCTGACCCTCCACATTACAACATTTTTAGGAAGTCACTCCAGAATAATAGGACTTCATGATGATCGTTCTAAGCTTGAGACAAAATGAGACTCCTATGTACGCCCCTGTTATTTTAGGGGACTTGGAGTCCTACACTGCCCTTGCCTGTGCTCACTGGCCCCGTGATTGGGTCCCATGTATATGCTGTCACTCCCCATCCTAATCTCATCCTCCTCTTCTTAAGCTACAGACCCACCTTTCCAACAGCCTTCCTGGCCATCCCACAGTGCACCTCAAAGACACCTCCAGAGTTTAATTCATTGTCTTCCTTCTCCCCAGTGTTCTCCTCCCAGGTGACCCATCACAATAAATGGCACAATCGCTTCCTGATTTCCACAGCCAGAAATCTGGAATTCACTTTGACTCCAGCCTCTCTCTGTCCCCCACACAATTAACAACATCCATCAATCCAGCTCTTTAGGATCCATCCAATTTTCTTCAGGCCCATGATCATCTCTATTGTTGAGACCGTCATCTTCTGTCCTCAGATTTTCTTCAAGAGTCTCCTAATGTGTTTCCTTGCTTCCCCCACTCTTGATGGTCTCCCGATGCATGTACATGTAGCTGGTCTTGACTGACAGGTCAGCTCTCCTCCCCAGCATCAATCAGAGCCCAGGTTCCTTCTAACTCATTGCTCTGTCATTCCCCAGGGCACTGTCCCCACCTGCATGGTGAGGCATCCACAATGTAACTGACAGGAAAGGAACAGGAAGCACGAGAGCAGGGAGAGGGTTTATCTTGTAAGGAGGATGTGCATCACTTATTTTCACAGTGACAGGCTTGGACTTCGTCACTTAGCTGTGAAGTTACAACTTGTCTCTAACTAGGCAGCCATGTGCTCAGCTTCAGCTGTTGATTTTGGTGAACTATTAGCAGCTTGTATCATAACTCCATTGCTCAAAACCATTACATGACTTTCTTTCCCTTTAGATCAAGTTCAGTAAGTCAGCAGGGCCCGACATTCTTCAGGATGGTGTCGTTTTCTTCTCCAGCCTTATAGAGTTACTTCCCTGTTCTCTTATTCTTGCTGAAGCCACATTTGGACACATATCCCTCCCAAACTGGGCCATGAGGTCTCGTTCATTTATTAGTTTATTCAACAATTACCTATTAAGTGGCTGCCTCGAATTCAGAGACACAGCTTAGTACCTACCATATGGTAAGGGGTCAATTTCTAGGTGGTAAATGAAGGAATAAATACCTGAATAAAACATTTATCAGTAGTTTAGCACACCTAGGAAATATTTAATTATTCACAAACCTAAATTAACTTACTCTAGTGTTATCAAGTAAATTTATTGTGGATAAACCATTTGTATGTAATCAGGACCCTGTAAATTTTGTGTTGTGTGTGTGTATGTGATGTGTACAACCAATATTGTCATTTTCTTGAATCTGTCTTACCCACCTTTAATTAGACAATGGGAATTTCCCCTTCTCTCTCTTTTGTTTTTTTAAAATAATCATCATTTATTTTTTTGGTTTAAGTTAGGAAAGACATATTTGTTCAAAATTTTTAATTGTTATCTCTCAGACCAAGAAACCATTAACCTTATGTATCAAAAATTACGTTCAATTCCTCACACACACAAGAAGAATATAAGATTTGCTAACAATAAATCAACATGCTCTTGTATTCAAGAAAATGTTGTCCACATATGTGTATCATTCTCTTGACAAGAAAAATGCATCGTACACATCTTAGGTCATGTCATAGCAGTACACACTCTGGCTTGACATGTATTTCAAAGTGAGGTATTGCAAATATAACAATGCAGTCTCAAGTTTACATGGCCAGCCCCTCCGGAATCTTCCCTGTCCAGGCCTCACTGTACACACATTTGCAGAAAGACACCTGCATTTCATTCAGCAGTTGTATATTTAAAAGTATCTGATTGCATTGGAATAAGAACAGTTGCTATTATCTTAGAGCATTCCCAAACACAATGCCTTCTCAAAGCCCAGATGTTAAACATTTAGAAACCTATTGCGCGATGACTATTGTGCTGTTTATATTTGGTTTTGTGTCATCTGCCCTTTTCGTCTCGAAGCTGCAGGGCAGAGTTATTTCTGTCATGGGAACATTCTGTCTATGGGAACATTCTGGAAATTTTAGTATCGGATTGCTCATTTAGAAATGAGAGGAACTTATTTTTAATTTATAGATTGTTATAAAAAACATTTTCTACTTTTGAGTAAGAAGCCCTTAAAAAATTAAATCTTAAATTTGCTCTGTGGATTCTCAAGCTTCTGCCTGATTCTGGAGATTTTTCTCTCTATGAAGAATGTATAATAAATCAATTCTGCCGCATATCTATGGCATCTTATGTGTTCATTAATAACTTTAACTCATAACCATTTATTAAGCTCAAACTATGTATCAAGTACCTGTGTAATTCTACAGCATAGCTCAAAATACTTTAACATTTTGGGTCAACTTGGGAAGAATAGCATAAATTATTTTCTTTGTTCAGATATTGTAATATACTGACTACTGACACTTAAGGATTAGAGAATTTATGAAACAATACGGTCATAAAACAGACTCAGGTTGTATAATAGAATAGCAGGATCTATTGGCTTCATTGTAATGACAAAGAATAATAGCATCTACTGTAAATTATAGACTAAAACAATGATTTATTAAAATGATCCTTTAAGAGCAGGCTGTGTAATTTCTAAAATGCATTCTAGATTACTTTATGTAAATTGGCTTTGCATTTTAGCTTAAGTGAATTCATTCTAAGCTGCATTTCTTTGGATAAGATAGAGTTAACTCTTCCAAATTAATTAGCATTTGGGAATCAATATTATAACGTCAAGTAAAACTACTTCAATTCATTTGTTTTACTCATTTCTCATGGCAAATTGAGGATGTCATAAATAAGTGTTTTCTAGTCTCATGAAATAATTTTGCCCAGGTTTGAGTATGGCTTAAACTTCACGTTAATTACGCTTTTTTGGGTTTCCCTTTAAATTATGATCTGCGTGAATATCATTGTGTCCAAGACGTTCTTGAAAATTACCCAGCCACAGTTTTTGCACAGAGTCAAGTGTGTGTGTGGGCATTAAATACAAGCATTGGATAAACTTAGGAATCGATTGTAAATCTTTAAAACATCACAGAGATTCAATGAAATTATGTACATTTAAGAGATGAGCCAATACTTCCTGCATGAAAGAAAAATCTGATTAAGGAGATGAGTAGAAAAGAATATTCTTGCTATATGGGACTGTTTCGCAGAGAGCTTGAAGCTCAGTGCACGATGAGATGAAAGGAACCTCCGTTAGGTGGCCCTAAAAGGAGAGGAGCCAGTGAGCTGAATTAGAGTTGGTTCAAGATAGTGAGACAGGACACTGGCAGACACAGTGCAAGATGCTGCCACGCGGTGGCCTGCATGCTGTGCCCCACAAACACACGCTGGTTCTCCACCTGGGAAATGCTGGTTGAGGCTGGACCAAACAAGTTTGCCCTGGACGCTAGTATAGTGTGAGAGAAGAGCAGTCATTGGAGGTTACTCTGATCAGCAGTTACCAACGAATCAACAGTGAAAGAATGGTGGAGACATAAGCAGGACATATTAGGATGGTCTTCCACAGAGAATCGTGTAGAGGCTGAGGACTAGGCCCACTTTCCTTGTGGTCTACATCGATGGCATAAGTAAAGGTTTATAAATGAAAGGTTATAATCTGGAGTGTGGGGAGCAGAAGACCAGAATGAAGAGGTTTGGGAGGGAGCTTGCCGTTTATAAGCTCCACACTGCCATGGTGAGGGGTAGTTTCTCTCCAGGGCGGGGTGCACAGGGGAAGAGAAGGACATGTAACCAGCATCTGGAAGGTGA
This sequence comes from Equus przewalskii, assembly GCF_037783145.1. Classification (NCBI taxonomy): domain Eukaryota; kingdom Metazoa; phylum Chordata; class Mammalia; order Perissodactyla; family Equidae; genus Equus; species Equus przewalskii. Next base: position 76,542,760 of record NC_091846.1, read on the forward strand.
GGTAGAGCCCAACACTGAGCTCCAGGCATGATTTTTGGTAATTGCATGCAGGTGATACATGTAGTTTTAAGGGATGCACAGCTGTGAGGTTTCAGCGTGTTAACCTTTTCCTCAGATGTACCGTCTTAAAGGTCTGCGTGGTTTGCATTCGGCCTTTGCTTGGGCTTCAGATGTGCTTTCCACGGTGGGCAGATGGTTTGAATCCTCTCACTATAAATATTGCTTTTGTTTCCTGTACAATTTCAAAACAGCTAAGATCAGCTAAGAAGGCTGTTCTTTCTAATCCCTCTATTTGAATTTCAAACTGTGGAAGTAGGGGATTTTCCGTGGCAATAGGTTTATTGGAACAGAAAAGTCATGTTTTGGGAAAAAAAAAATAAAAGGCTGCCTGGGACTTTTTACTCATTCTGGCCCAAATGAGTTTCAACTTTAAGGAACATTCAATTCCATTCAAATTACTGAAATAAACATTTATTGAGCAACTGCTTTCACAGAGCAGAATGATGAGGTCAACTTGATTAAGCCATTAGTTTTTATTGAGGAGGCCACCGTTTTTTACTTTTAAAAAATACAAAAGGTTAATAAGACCATGATAATAGCACATAACTTTTAGTGGCATAACTATTAAAATTTTATAGAAAACACACCATACAATATGCATAGAAAAAAATCACGCCAGTAAAATTTGAATAAGTAAGTACTGAGGACATATATACTTACATCTCTTTGCCTATATATTTATGTAAAGGTTTTTTAGTTTACCACATTCTCATTATTTTATTCAGTCAAGGTGAACGGTGGAATAATAGTAAGTTTTGCATTTCTCGATATTTCTCAACACATTTGTTGAGTGCCACCTATTGGCCAAGTGGCTAATTAAAGATAGAAGCCACTCTGGTTATTTCACTTTCATCAGTGAAATAACTTGAGTTATGGACCAGCCAGCAGTGCACAATGAAAGAAAGCTTTGTGAGTATTTATATTTTGCTCAGTGGTTTTATTTTTATGCCATATTTGTCTTTATGTGTTTTTCTAACAGTGAAAGCCCTACACTGCAGAGATTAAACACACCACTTCTGCAGAAAGGTTGCTTGGGCTCAAACCCCAGCTCCACTATTTACAAGCTCTGAACCTTGGGAAAGTTAGGTACTCTCTCAATTTCCTTTTCTGTAAAATGGAGACACTAGTTGTGAGGATTATAAGAAATATATGCATAGACACACACACATATGTAATACATATATGTGTAATTTATAAATATATTTATATATATAAAGCTCGAATAGTATCTGGCATGTAGTAAGCCCAGTGTTAATGTTTTCTGTTGTTATTAACAAACATAAAGGCAATCCGTGTTCTTAGTTGACTGCTTTCTATGTGCAGGCACCACCCTGAGGGCTTCAGACCCTGACATTGATAACCACTGAGGGAGTTATTCCTGCGTTAGAACAAAGGGAGCTGAGGTTTGGGGAAGTCGTGAAACTCGCTCACTGTCACATAATTTGTCCTCAGCAAAGCTGGGACAGGGGCAGCTACTTCTCAGTCCAGAGCACACACATCCCTCTTTACTTCCTGTTTGCACACGTGTCATGAATTATCTTTTATCTCCCTTTTCTATGATAATAAAAAAATCAGGTTATTAGCAGATACAGCACCAAAATAACTAGAAGCCAAAATATCTTTAAAAATTCATTCTAATTCTTTTTATGATCTTTTAAACTGTTGTTTAATATAGTAGTATAAATGTTTAAAATGTGATATAATTACACTATGAATTTCACTATATATTTATTTAATATTAAATTATTGGAAAAAAAGCAAAAAATAGGGCTCTCATAAATACTATTCCATATTATTTTTCGGAAAACATTTCTACCGTCACCATCAATTCACTGTTACGATATTTAATATTAGGTTATTATAAAGAGACCTAAATCATAGGGTTTCTGTAAAGACTTAATATGTTTCTCTCCAAAAGTTAAAACTTCAAAAAACCGACGTTTTAATATATTTGACTATTACCACAACTTTTAACATTTTTTATTTGTAATTAGAATCAAAGTACTGTTTTATAATCATTCAAAATATAAACTACTTCCAGGTGAACTGACTGCCTTGATCTAGCAGTCCCCAGAAAACTGAAAGGTAGGAGCAAAGTGGTTTTTTTTTAAATTTAGAATAAAATTATGAAAAGATGCTATCACCACAAATTATAAGGAACACAGTCTATCAATTAGGTATTATTGTCCTCCCTCTTGTGGCTGATGCAGGAACTGCAGTTAATGTATTCTTATTTTGAAAGAAAAACACCTTCCAACCTTATTTTTTGGAGACTTGCTTGGTCGTCACCATTATCACAGACAAAATCAATTGTGAGAATAAATGCTGTTTGTTGTATAGTCAGTGTTTAAGGAAACACGTCAAGAAAGAATTTCAGATGTCAGTTTGATCTGAGGAGCTTTATTAAGGGCATTTTAAGCTGCAAACTCCCCACTTCTGAAAGAGAGCACATGGAATAAGGCACACTGAATAAAGCAGCTCCATCCAGAACCCTGCCGCCTGCTCCTGCGGGAGACCCTGGTTGGCATGGAGCAACAACAGGGCAGAGGGAGGGTCGCAGGGGGGCTCCGGGCTGAAAAGTATGTGTGGAAAGTAAATACGAGTTCAGAAGAGGGGAATAAGCCAGTGTTCAAGGGAATTTACTATTTTTAAAAGAAATTCTGACTATTGCTTATATTAACTCTAACTCCTCCCCTGGAAAGCTACAAAAGCTTTTCACTGTTCTTCTCAACTTTAAAAGCTCAACTAACATGTGCTGAGTTGTTTGTATATGTGTGTAAAGAGAACGTCGTCCTCCACTGACACGGAGAGGACAGCGAAGCGAGGGAAGTGAGGTCTCTCTCCATCATTATCTTCGTAACATCTGCTACAGTTTGAGACAGAGGATGCTAAGCCTTTGCAGTTGAGGAAAGAGTGACCTCAAAAATCCAACATGGTCTTATATGGCAATAGAAAACCTCTTAGATAATGGAACATTCCCTGTGTCTCTGCTGTTATGCTCGAATTCCATGGAAGAAGACAAGTAGTTCAATAAGCGTGTCTCTCTTACTACAGGTCATGTGCATCTTGGAAGCCTTCGGACATGCCAAGACGACTCTTAATGATCTGTCCAGTTGCTTCATAAAGTATTTTGAACTCCAATTCTGTGAGAGGAAAAAACACTTAACTGGAGGTAAGTTTAAAATCAACAAAGGGAGATCTCATGAGCTTCCAGAAGAGGGCAGAGAATCACCAAGTGTGGCAGCAATGGGCAATGCTGTGTGTGCCTGTGTGTGTGTATGTGTGCACGTGCGAGTGTGTGTGCGTGCATCTGAGATGTTAGATTATGAGTTCTAAAAGTGTTGTGAATTGAAAAATATTTTGAAATGAAGGTGAACCTTTTCAAGATGATTATTGTATAAACTATATAATATGCAAGCAAACCAAAAATAGTTGAAATGAATCATACTTGCTGAACATAGAAGTGAACTTAAATACTCAGTTAAAATAAATTATAATGAGTATATAATTTCTTCATACAACACACATTGAAATCTATCTCAAATAAAGCTGAATCTATAGTTTAGAGTGATTGAATTAAAACAAATCAAAACATCAGAATGATCACTGAACTAAACCCAAACAGAGCTGTTTCTTATTTTTTTAAATACTTAATGTGTGCTTTATGAAAACGTCTTATTTAAAATTTAACTAATTTAAAATTCACTTAAGATTTTACATCTTTCAATCAAAACAGATTATCCATGCAAACTAACAATGTAAATACAATTGTTGGTGTCCCTCCTAATCTTCTTGGAAGGATCAAATATTTTAAAAACTTTTATAACAACTGTCAGCACACAGTTGTTAGTTCCAGTGATTTTTGAAAGAGATCGATTTTATTTGGCATTTTCAAGTTACCCTATCTTTCCTTCAGGAAACAAAAGTTAGTTTTGACCATAATTTGGAAACCAAAACCCTGTCTTTTGCAGTAAGTGTATGCCAAAATTCTATTACTACTAAGTGAAATTTGGTTAAAAGATATATGAATAAAAGGAGTAGCAAGAGATAATTTCAGATGTTGAAGTTAGAGGCTGAGATTCCGCAATAGGAAAGTTATTGTTTTGATTCCAAGGCTAAGAGCCCCATTGGAAGGTCTACGTTTTAGGAAGACCTCAGGGGAGAATGTCTCGAGGCATCAACTCTGGTCTTCACGTCTTAGTGTTATAACACCCCAGCGACAGTGTCTCGCCAAGCCAAGGGCACAGTCTGCTCCCTTCAATTAAGAGCGTCACTGCCCTGGGCTTTCAGGGACCTGTGGCTGGAGCCGGAGAAGCTGGGCGGTAGGGGGTTCCCAAAGCTGCGTGTCCCAGCCCCTTGTCGCTCCAATGTCTGACCCGAACATGAGCCTATGGGCATAATTTGCGAGCTTGTTAGAAATGCGGAATCTTAGGCCCCCCTGCACACCTGCGGAGTGGGACTCTAACGGGATTCCCAGATGATTCACACAAATACTGAAGTTCAAGAGGCGCTATTCCAGCGCCACCCGGAGCAGCGGCTGGCCACCCGGTATTGCGCGCAGTTGGCGCGGAGGGGAAATCTCTTGTCTGCGTTATCACTCGCGCAACTTCTCCCCTCCGTTCAATATTCCCTTTACCAAGATGAAGATCCAGTAACTGAAGGTCTTATCCGTTACTGATTTTGTCTACTTTTTTTCTGGGTAGAATTTAACATGTCCTCTTCAGGAATGTTAGTTCAGCCAAGCATTACATGCATGTGTAGAAAAGAACTGGGAAGCGCTGTGGTGAACACTTACTGATGGAGCCTTCCGTTAATCAGCGGTCTATTAGCACGCGGTCCCACGCAGCGTCAGCACAATCAAACCCTCAGACACCTCTCACGCGGCGTCTGCAGGCAGCACCCTGGGCCCGGCGATAATACATATTCATAGAGGTGATCCTGACGCACCTCAGAGCCTGAAATGCTCTCCGAATCGTTAAGGAGCTATGAGCACAACTTGAGTACATGTTGAGCGTAACTGGGTTTATTCTCCTCTTAGGAAAACAGCAGTCCAGGCTTCCATGCAGGTGGTCTCTACCTTCCTCCACTTTCCATATCGTTTTTCCCTGCGTTCTGTCCTCCTGATGGACGCCCTTAACCCAGTGCCTATAGCCTATGTTTGTTTATTTGGTAGCTTCCTGCTGTGCTCTTTTAAAAATCTGGCAAAATGATCTGATGACTGTTTTTATGGTTTTTTTTTTTAATTAAGAATAAAACAACTGCTAATAAATAAACCAATACAGCCAGTGCTAGTTGAGACTGCGTGAATAAAAGCGTAGAGCCTGGAACATTAGTGGTGGGGGAGTCTGAAGAGGTCAGAGTTCTTTGTTTTCTGTATTTAAGAAGAAAAATAAAAGGAATGTGTTGGGAGAATGTTTATGAGGAGAATGAAAGCTCAAGTGCCATGTCTTCAGAGTGGGCGCTGAAGAATGAAAACGTTTATCCTGAAAAAGAACAGACACAAGGGAAATAGGACAAGTGCCTTCAAAATTCACTACCACGTGTGAAGAAAGGGTCCTGAGGACGAAGATTTGTGACGTGTACCGTGAAGAGTTGGTAGATGTTCCGGAGAAGGCGTATCTTCACTTAGTTACAAGAACTTTCCACTTTACTTCATGATTGCAACGTGCTTTCTCACCCCACCACTGGATGTGTTCAAGCAGGATGAAAGAGCAGACACCTAACAGCCCTAAAAATAGTGTGACCCGAGGTAGGACCCTGGGACTAGCTCATCCTAAAGATGTTGCGGATGCTCCCCATTCTCCAAGTCCAAATATAAGCATTCTCTTAACCGTTGATCAGATGCTCTGATGACTACAGAGTGACTTGATAGCATGTATTGTCCTCTGGTGCCTGTCAGCGTGGAATAAACAGAGTTGACATGAGAATGCCATAGAGTGTGCTAGTGTCCAAGAGCTGCTGTGACAATACACCCCAAACTCGCTGACTTAAAACAACAGAGATGTCTTCTCTCACCGTTCTGGAGGCCAGAAGTCCGGAATCAAGGTGGCGGCAGGGTTGTGCTCTCCCGGGTCTCTCCAGGGAAGAATCCTTCCAGTCTCTTCCAGCCTCTGAAGGCTGCTGCCACGCCTAGTGTTCCTTGGCTCCTAGAGGCATCACTCTAGTCTCTGCCTCCTTGTCCCAGGCCTTCTGTGTCTCTCTCCTCCTCTTCTAAAGACACCAGTCATATCAGATTAAGACCCACATTACTCCAGTATGATTTCATCTTTTTAAAAAAAGCTTATTCCATGTTTTATTGGACACTTACATGTTCATACTGTTGTGTTGAGTGTTAGCTCTAAAGTAAATCAGATTGGGTCCTCCCCTAAAAGGCTTGCAGAATAGTCAAAGAGCTAAGTCTTGTCTGTCTGTCCATCTTCCCCACCAGAGTGTAAATTTGTGCTCATTGCTGTATCCCCAGGGTCTAGCACAAGGTCTGGCCGAGTCAAGTATTTGGTAAATCCTGAGTGAATAAATGGATATAGGGCCGATTGAGCAAACAGAGGTAACGCTAATGTCGGGAAGGAGTCGTGAGGGCCGTAAAGGGATAGTGGATTGAAAGCTCTGGGTGTTTACTGGTCTTTGTTAGATTCCAAAGAGCCTGTGAAGCTGATGTCATCACACTGAAGTCAAACCCCAGAAGCCTTGAGGCTCAAACGCCGGGTCCTAACACTGTACCTATTTCTGTGCCTTTGATCAAATCACATAGACTCTCTAAGTTCTATCTATAAAATGGAAAGGTTAGACCACGAGACCAGCCAGGAAATGTAAATGAATGAAGTAGAATAAGTGCAAGATAACGGGGCAGGTAGGGGCTGTGCCGATCTGGAAGACACACGACCTGTGGGCTGACCTCATCCCCTGAGGAAGGTCACCATCACAGGTGCTGGAGGAGGACTGAGGCATGTCTTTTTGTGGGACACAATTCAACCCACACAGAGAATACGGCGAGAACGACTGTGTGAGTCTTTACTTTTCAAGTTATTTTCAGTTTAAGAGCAAGTGTCGTTGTCACTCCCCAAAACACACCTGGAATACTTTAAGAAGCTACAAGTCAGTTTGACACTTCTGAGTAATTTCATCTGTTACTGAAACTTCTTCTCTGAAAGAAAAATAAGAGGTACAGATTTAAAGTATTTTACTCAATTTTTAAGGAGAGCTGAGTCACTCCAATCGGTCCCCTGTAAAAGCTTTCTGAATTGTAAGTGTTCACTACAGTAGTTAATCCAAGTGGAGTAAGGTGAGTACACCTCAAACGAGGTCAGAAAAATGTAGCTTATGGGTTCATTTTATGCTTTATTGTAGTCTAGGTTTAAGAGGTTAAAGTATAAATATGAGGAAGACTTTGCCAGTGAAGATTTCTTTTCACTCATCCAGAGCCTTTCATTTGAGACTTGAGGTATTTTCAGGTGTCGTTGTCTGAATCCCTAATGACTTATATTTTTCATCTAAGAGTACAAAGAGCTTTACCTGGGATGATGTACAACTGCGCTTACTTAATGGCAGAGACTACAATAGATGGCATGTTCTCAGTTCATTCTCTTATGATCAGGATCATCTTTGGTCTTTTAAGGGAACAAAAATATAAGGTTGTCATTCACTTTAGTGTATATGAAAATTTTTATGCTATGCAAAATGGTCTTGCAGAATATGCATGGATAAAGTAGACTAATATAGTATATTCCTTCATTCTTTTCACCAGCTAATCATTTTATTGTTCATAAATCTTTAAAAATATGTGTACAGATTTTCTTAGTTGGCTCTTTATTATTTGAATTTCTTCACAAGTCACCCACTTCTTGTGAACTACAACAAGACACAAAGGCTTCTTCATGCAAGGCAGCCTGGCATGGTGGAAAAGGGGCATCTGCATTGAATTTCAGCTTCGCCACTGGCTTATAAGACCCTGTGAATGTCACCTCTTTCCCCAGCTATAAAATTAAGAGACCCGACTTCATGCTCTCCTGTGTTCCTTTCAGTGTTGTTTCATTTAATTGGAGATTAACTACTTTTAATTGACAGTTTCTCAGTCTTAGAACAGAGCCATAAATGGTCCACCACAGCTGCCTTACACTGTGAAAAGGATGAAGACAGTGCTGAGAAGGTGATCCTGAGTCTTGGCCTAAAGTGCACTGTCTCCGCCTAGCTCTCCACGTAGCTGAGTTGGCTGTGAGTACAGCATAATTCTAGCATACTTAGCTTAGCCTAGGATAGTCTAGTTCAGTCTCCAACTTCAGTTGGCAGGTAGACGGTCAAAACTGAAACATTCTCTCTCTCCAAGGTAGATCTAGCTACTAGCCTGATGATTTGTCAGGCAATTTAGTATCTCCCCTTCTGGGATATTTGTGTTGAAGAGAATGCTATTCACTAAGCACTAATTGAAGGACTTTTAATTTACTGCATCCCTGGAAACATGGGGTTTTACTGTCCTATGTGCTTACCTTGGGGTAGGGAATGGTCTCTTTCTGGGATATTTTTTCCTTTTCTTGCACTTTCCTATAACGCTTACTTGTTAAGTCCTGGTAGAAATTGAGAGTGGATAAGGCTTTTACTGCACCCAGACTGTGCGGAGTGCCCAGTGTGTCAACATCAGCAACATATCCAGGTGGATCCAAAGACAGTGTTTGCAGGACGCCGAGTTCCTGAGCTCCCTGGAGTGGGCGGGGGCACAGGCCCTGGAGCCGCCCTGTCTGGGTTGGTCCTGGCTCTTTTCCTTTCCAGACCTTCACCTTGGGCAGGTCTCTTGACTTTTCTGTGCCTCACTTTCCTCTTCTGTACAAAGGGGTCCAGTCATTGCCCTGATCTCCTAGGGTCCTCATGAGTTTTGACTGCATTAACCTCGCTCTGTAAGTCACTCACCTTTTTCTTTTTCTTTTTCTTTCACTTTCATTTCAAAGCTGAGATTCCCCCTTTCTCACCATTTAGAGAGACGGCCTTTTCTTGAACCTTGACGAACGTCTCTATAATGGAAGTTGTGGAAGGTTTTTAGAACACCAGGCATGTCGAGACTAGTTGAGATTCCATATGATTTCCTAACTATTTTATTGTGGAATTGTACATTCTTAATAATAAAAAATAAGCTGGAGATTTGAAAAGTATCAGACTGTGTAATATGAAGACTATTAACTAAAACTTCAAAAACCTTGGAGGTAGCTTCCGTAAAGTCTTTGGAGACTAAACCGACTCCTTTCTAGTCTGTCATAATCTTAACCTACTCTGCCTGTCCTGTTCTTTGATCATTTTTATTCCAGGGTAAACAAATATTATTATTCGCGTGTTGTCATGCACTTGGGCTCTGCCAGGACTCACTGATGTGTGAGTTCAGGTGAATCACCAGGAGAAGTTGGATATGCTGGCTCCCTCCTCCCTCGTCCCATTTCTCTCATCCCCAGTACTCCTGGCAGTCCCTCACACCCCCCTTCTGCTCCACTCTGGGCCCTTGAGTCGCCCCACAGTCATAACGTCATCCGTTTCAGCATGCATGAGGACCCTCCCTTTCTGGTTTCCACTTCTCTAGAAGCTCTCAGTGACGTCCTGTGTGCCCACGTTTTCTGAATCTAGCCTAGTGTGTAACAACCTTCCCTCCGAAGGCCACGGACCCAGCCCACTTTGTCTGTGGTTTTCAGAACTGCTTGTTTTTCAGGTCATTGCCTCATTTAAATGCATACATGTTAACTAAAAAGATGACATGCTGTGGTAGCTCGGTAGAAATTTAAATCAACACTTACTGTCAGGTGTGCCATTAGACCTCCGCTGTTTCCCCTCTCAGTCCCCTAAGAGGGTAGCCCCTCGCTGGTCTCTTCAAAATGTCAACTCCAGCCTGACAGTCCCTGGCTCAAACCCAGGATTGGCTCCTAGTTCTTCCAGAGTGACATTCTGAACACAGCCTGTGAGGGCCACTGTGCCTGGGTCTGCAGCGTCCTCCCCTATCCCCAGCCCAGTCCACGTTCCCCAGCCGCACTGGACTGCAGCGTCCTCCCCTATCCCCAGCCCAGTCCACGTTCCCCAGCCGCACTGGACTGCAGCGTCCTCCCCTATCCCCAGCCCAGTCCACGTTCCCCAGCCGCACTGGACTGCTTAGGTTCCTTCCATGTCTAAGACCAAGCTTTGATTTGTTCTCTTTAGCTGCCTAGCAGTCTCTTACCTCTTCTCCTGGTGTGGCCTGTCACTTATTGTATTAGTCTTGTTTCAAGTCGCATCTTTGGAGAAACCCCTCCTTCTTCCTCAAACCCCTGTTTCTTAAAGTGTCACTCCATCCCAGCTCTGTTAACTCTAGATCATGTCTCCTTCCTTGTTTCTTCCAGAGCACTTGTCAAAATCTGAAAGTATCCTTTTCATTGTTTGTCTGGTTGGTTGTTGTCTGTGTCTCTTATTAGGACATAAGTCCACTGATGGCAGAGGTCTTGTCTGCCCTGGCTTATAGTAGGCACAGGTTAGGTATTTGTTGTATTAATGAATCCAAAGAAGGGCAACGTGAAGTGACGATAAAGTGAAGCAGTCATTATTCAGCTTGGGGAGGAAGTTGTGTAAAGCCGTCATGAACTCATTCGTGACAACAAAGAACGTGTATTATTGAGAGTGTGAAATCGATACGGAAAGTTATCAATATTTAATTCTGGATTATTTTTTTAAATTAGAGTCAATTCCTCTTCGTAATTGAAGTTTATATATGCTAAGCATAGAAGCATATACTTTTTCTGCTTCTTTAGTGCCTGCTTTATCGTGTAGGCATGGGCAAAGCAGAAATGTGCTGAAGGGTCTACAAAGGGAGGAGGACCCAGAGCCCACATGTGGGAGGTGAAGAATACTTGTCTCCTTGTCTTTTCTGTGCCCTGTGACACATCTATTGAGGTCGACGTTGAGATTTGCTGACAATCAGAAACGTCTCCCGATAAATATGCCGAGGCTGCGTCGTCCCCACTTGGGAAACCTAAGCCTTAGAGGTAACTCTGATGAGATGGAGAACAGATCAGGGCCTTTGCCTTGGGTTTTTTCAAATCTTCATTTTAAATAGACCAGAAGACGGTCTTCATCTTCATTGTCATCATCATCAATTATCCTTAGTGTTGTCCTCTCAGTTGGACATTCTTTTAAAAAGTTTCAGAGTGCTTTAGCTGATCTCATCCCTCTGAGGAGCAGCACCTTTTAGGGCGAAGAGCCTGGGCTTTGGGGAAAAGCCAGTTGGGCTTAAACGTGAAAAGACCTGCAACAGATTTTAAAGGAGGCGATGTCTGAAAAACCTGGTGCACAGTCGGCGCGTTAGGTGGTGTTTCCTTCCAAGTGGAGGCCACAGGAAGCTGAGACCTTTGTATCTCTTTCTCCCCAATCGTGGATGGGGAAAGTGAAGTTAAGAGGGATGTGGAGACTGGTAGTGTCAGATTCAGGCTAGGACTGTGCTTCGACACCTAGTTGAGGCACGTTTCACTTATAGCAGCCCTAGCATCCATGATCATGAAGTCAAAAGAAATGCATATGTGTGAAAGGGAGACTATTTGGCTATATTAATTAAGCAATAGTCTGCTTTTGGTGATTGCCAATGCAGGAGGGAAAAGCAAGGGGAACTTCATGGAGGGGGCAGCCTGGCTCTTTATCTAGTTGTGTAGCTGACAATGTGTTTATTCAAGACAGATGTCTTTTAAATGGACGTCTTGTCAATCAAAAGCTTAATGTCAGGGGCCACCCTGGTGGTACAGCAGTTAAGTTCACACGTTCTGCTTTGACAGCCCGAGGTTTGCCCGTTCAGATACTCTGTGTGGACCTATGCACTGCTTTGCACGCCATGCTGTGGTAGGCGTCCCACATATAAAGTAGAGGAAGATCGGCACAGATGTTAGCTCAGGGCCAGTCTTCCTCAGCAAAAAGAGGAGGATTGGCAGTGGATGTTAGGTCAAGGCTAATCTTCCTCAAAAAAAAAAAGCTTACCGTCAGGCACTTATACTACATTATGTCATATATAACTGCAAATGTATATATTTTTATAGTACCAAAACTTTTTGAGAAACATATTCTTATGTAGATTTCTGGAAAGATAGAGAATCCTAAATATATTTCTAGTCAAGAATATTTCTGACTTACAACTTTTAAAAAATAAAAGTCTTGTGAAGTCAAGAAATCAGTTAGCAGAAAGTTTCTTTCTGTGTGTGGACATTTGCATGAATGAGTCAAAAACGTCTCCCTTTGGGTGGGGCGGGTGAAAGGGATAAAGGGGCACATATGTATGGTGATGGATAAAAATTAGACTACTAGGGATGAGCACAAGTATTTAGGAATGGATAAACAATAATGTACACCGGAAATTACACAATGTTATAAACCATTATAATCCCAGTGAAATTAATTGGAAAAAAAATTAAAAAAATTTTTAAAACCTCTCTAACTTGAAAGCCTATCAATTTCCTTCCATTATCACAGTTTCATTTCAGACACAACAAAAAGGCATGCATTTTCTCCATTTGGAAAAATATTAGAGTCTCACGGAAATTTGAATTTTTGGTTGTTATGCATTTCCTTCTACCTAAAAGCTCCTTCAAGATTTTTTTTCAGTCCTGCTGATCAGAATCCTGCTCATCCACAGCAATTTTATTCACTGCTGGAGATGAGCTAACTAGGATGATTACTAATTACACTGTTTTTGAATTTAGATGAAAAGTGTTGAAGTCACTGTATGGTGTGGAATGTGATTAGTTTTGAATGCTGCTTTAGACTGAGCTTGTACCTTGGCTGGGACAAGTGGGTGTAAAGTCAGCCTTTTCTCTGAGTGTGGAAGCTCGATGGTCAGAAGGTCACCCTCGGCCCTCCATTCTCACCTCATCTTTCTGTAGGTGACGACCGGAAAATACTGGAAGAGAACAACTACGGCAATTTACTTCGTCCGCGTGTAGATTTTTAAAAATATTCTCTTGAGCAGTTAGTTATTTCAGGGTTGCTATTATTAATCTTAATCAGAAAGTATTTTCAGCAAATAATTTGCTTAAGATGGAAAAAAAAGTAAGGAAAATTTAATAATTAAGACCTCAACTTAAAACTACCACCTGATTAAATACTCATGGAGAAGTGGAAAAGAAACTACGCCACTCCATTCTAATTTTAACTTTCCTTTGGGCCACTAATTAGAGGTATATTTTGAAAGAGCCTTTTTTTATGCACTTATGACAACTTTTCTAGAAAGGTGTCTACTAAGACAACTTTTCTTAGTAAAGAATATTCATTCTGAGACTTTATTTTAGCAATGGTAGTCATTCTGACTGGCTAAATTGACCACTTAAGAAATTTACAAGAGGTAAAGCACTGTAATAGTCGTTCCTTTGTTCAAGTAGGTTTTCTGTGTGAGACCAAAATTGAGAGACTTCACATTTTTGCTTTTAGAGGCTGGACTCTAGAATAATTACTAGCAGATTCATTATACGAGATGTTGTTTATAGTTCACACATAGGGAATAATTAGATCCATTTGCCTTCCTAAGAACTGCAACCTTGTTGTTTTGTTCTTTCTTTTTTTTTTTTTTTGGTGAGGAAGATTTGCCCTGAGCTAACATTTGTTCCCAAACCTCCTCTTTTTTTTCGCTTGAGGCATATTAGCCCTGAGCTAACATCTGTGCCAATCTTCCTCTGTCTTGTATGTGAAATGCCTCCATAGCATGACTGATGAGTGGAGTCAGTCCCTGCCTGGGATCTGAACCCATGAACCCAGGCCACTGAAGAGGAGTGTGTGGAACTTTAACCACTAGACCACGGGGCTAGCCGAAAAAGCTGCTACCTTTTGATCCAAAAAAGTTGTTGACCAACTTTGAATTCTAACTTTAAAGTGGAAAACTACAGTAATTCACAGTTGAATTTGAAATTCAAATACATAATTGCTTACTAACCATTCATAAGGTTAAGAATAAACCTAAATTCAAATAAAAAGAATGCTCCAGAAACAATAGCATTTTCAGCATGCCATACATATAGCCATAAATTCTAATTTACACTAGCTTCTGAATTGCCGGTGCTAGCTCTGAGGCAAAATTGAGGTTGTGATTCCCATGCTGCCCACTTTCGTCATTGTTCAGCTACTGTGAAATAAATTGCAACATGTTTTTATGATGTGGGTTATTTTTTGTTTGCTTTTGTAATGTTTAAAGGTAGAGGATGAAAATAATGAATATTAGGTATTAGTCTTACTACAGTAAATGCGAGGCCACAGTAAACTAGGAAGATAGCTGGACTCCATTCACACTGGGCGTGTGTCACTTTACAGACACATCACCTGCCTCGCACCCTAACCGGCATGCAGACTTTATTGTTGAAGTCTGTGTGTCATTGTCAACAACTATACTGTAAACCATGATTCAGGTCCTTTTTATCATTTCAATATAGGTCTTGAAACTTTCCTAATGTACATTCTATATATTAAATTGTACCTGCATAGATTCAAGTCATTGTTGTCTTTGCTGCAGTGGGCTTCTTCCAGTGTTTCCAGCAGTGCGAGACTATTGTCTGTATTTCTGGTCCTTAACCTTGAGGCCATATACCCTGGCGATCTGTTTGATAGTAATACTTGTTAGTGTCTAAAACACAGCACTTCATAGCCAATGTCTATTGATGTATAGCACAGCAAGTACTGGTACTCTCAAGTTGTGAGACATTAATCAAGAAAATTCTAAAACTTCTTTTGATGCCTTTGTTATAGGCAAAGACATGTCTTGTTTCAGACTATATTTCTGGACAGAAGTTCTGTGTCAGGAACAGAGTAAGACTATCTCGAAGTCTTGCCACTGCTTTTCCATATCATAACAGAAGTTCCAGCTAATGTTATAAGAAAAGAAAAAGGAACAGGGGCTGGCCCCGTGGCCGAGTGGTTAAGTTCGCGCGCTCCGCTGCAGGCGGCCCAGTGTTTCGTTGGTTCGAATCCTGGGCGTGGACATGGCACTGCTCATCAAACCACGCTGAGGCAGCGTCCCACATGCCACAACTAGGTGGACCCACAACAAAGAATATACAACTATGTACTGGGGGCTTTGGGGAGAAAAAGGAAAAAAAATAAAATCTTTAAAAAAAAAAAAGAAAAAAGAAAAAGGAACAGAAAAATGGCATGCAGATTGAGAAGAAAGAAATCAAACTGTATTTATTCACAGATAATTGTCTTATTATCTCTGTAGAAAATCCAAAAGAATAAACAAAAAAAACCTCCTGGAACTAATACGTGATTATAGAAAGGTTGCAAGATCCATGATTAATATACAAAAATCAGTTGATTTCCTACATATCAGCAATGAGGAATTTGAATTTGAATTTAGAAACACATCACCATTTCCATTAGCACCAATAAATGAAATAATGAGGTATAAATCTAACAAAATAGGTATAAGATCCTTATAAGGGAAACTACAAAATTCTGATGAAAGAAATCAAAGAAGATCTAAATAAAGGGAAGGATATCTCATATTCATGCGTAGGAAGGCTCATTATTGTTAAAATGTCAGTCCTTTCCAACTTGATTTATAGATTCAACACAATCCCAATAAAAATCCCAACAAGTCATTTTGTGCATATCAACAAATTGATTCTAAAGTTTGTATGGAGAGGCTAAAGATCCAAAATAGCCAACACATCATTGACAAACAGCAACGAAGTCAGAGGACTGGTGCTACTTGACTTCAAGACTTACCATAGGGCTGCAGTAATTAAGACAATGTGGTATTGGTGAAATAGCAGACACGTAGATCAATGGAACAGAATAGAGAGCTCAGAAAGAGATCCATGTAAACATGGTCCACCGATCTTTGACAAAGGAGAAAAAGTAATTCGATGGAGAAAGAATAGTCTTTTCAACAAATTGTGCTACAGCAATAGGATATCCACATGCAAAAAATGAATCTAGACAGAGACATTTCATAAAAAGTAACTCAAAATGGATTATAAAACTAAATGTAAAGACAAAGCTATAACACTTTCAAAAGAAAATGTAGGAGAAATTCTAAGTGACTTTGGGTTTTCCAGCAATGTTTTAGATACAACACCATAGTCCATGAAAGGAAAAATTGGTAAGATGGACATCTTTAAAATTAAAAACTTCTGTTCTGTGAAAGACACTGTTAACAGGATGAAATGAGGAACAACAGACAGGGAGAAAATATTTACAAAAGACAGAGCTGATAAAGGACTAGTGTCCAAAATATACATTCTTAAAAATGAACAATAGGGGGGCTGTCCCTGTGGCCGAGTGGTTAAGTTCATGCGCTCCACTGCAGGAAGCCCAGTGTTTCGTTGGTTCGAATCCTGGGAACAGACATGGCACTGCTCGTTGATGCATGCTCAGGCAGCGTCCCACATGCCACAACTAGAAGGACCCACAACGAAGAATATACAACTATGTACTGGGGGGCTTTGGGGAGAAAAAGGAAAAAAATAAAATCTTTGAAAAAAAATGAACAATAGGAAAACAAACAACCCATTTTAAAAAATGGACAAAATATCTGAAGAGACACATCACCAAAGAAGATATACAAATGGAAATAAGCATATGAGAAGATGTTCAACCTCATATGTCCTTAGGAAACTGGAAATTAAAACAACGGTGAGGTAGTACTACACGCCTATTAGAATGGCTAAAATCAGGAACCCTGACAACATCAAATGCAGACAAACATGTGAAGCCTCAAGAATGCTCCTTCATTGCTGGTGGGAATGCAAAATGGTACAGCTTCTTTGGAAGACAGTTTCTTACAAAACTCATCATAGTCTGACCATATGATCCAAGAATCTTGCTCCATAGTATTTACCTAACTGAGTTGAAAACTTACGTTCACATAATGTGGACATGAATGTTTATGGCAACTTTATTCATAATTGCAAAAACTGGAAGCAACCAAAATATCCTTTAATAAGTGAATGGATAAACAAATGATAGTACGTTCATATAATGGAATATTATTTACTGATAAAAAATGAGCTATCAAGCCATGAAAAGATAAAAAATAACCTCGAACACATATTGCTAAGTGAAAGAAGCTCATCTGAAAAGGTTATATACTGTATGATTCCACTATGTGACATTCTGGAAAAGGAAAAACTATAGAGACAGGAAAAAGATCATTGGTTGTCAGGGATCAGGAGAGAAGGAGAGATTAATGGATAGAACACAGAGGGTTTTGAAAGCATTGAAAATATTCTGTATGATACTACAATGGTGGATACATGACATTATGAATTTCTCAAAACCCATAGAACTATAGAACACAGAGAGTGAACACCAATGTAAATTATAGACTTTAGTCAAAAATAATGTATCAGTATTGGTTCATCCATTTTAAAAAGTGTACTGCACTAATGCAAGATGTTAATAATAGGGGAAATGATGTGTGGGAGAGGGGAGAGGGAGTATATTGAAACTCTCAGTACATTCTGCTTAATTTATCTGGAAAACCTAAGAAACTTCTCCAAATAATAGTCTATTAATTTTGTTAAGAAGGTCTGTGTTTGAAAAGAAGTTGCATTATTTTCTTTATTAATTAATTAATATTTGTAAATTTATGGAAATGAAGCTAATAATGTCATTTAACAGAATTGCTTTTCTTTTCTTAACCAGCCAGAATTTATACATACATGCTAGAGAAGTCCCGACTTGTTTCACAACCTCTTGGCCAGAGCAATTTTCTCATTTTCTACTTGATGATGGATGGGTTGTCCGCTGAAGAAAAATATGGACTTCACCTTAATAATTTATGCGCACACCGGTAAGTGACTACATATTTCCTATGTAGTAGTTCTGTCTTCAGTTCTGATTGCATTTCAGTGGTCTTAAAATTCTCTTGTTTTTTGGACAAGAAATGGTGACTAAAAGAGAATAATTGGA
This sequence comes from Equus przewalskii, assembly GCF_037783145.1. Lineage (NCBI taxonomy): Eukaryota > Metazoa > Chordata > Mammalia > Perissodactyla > Equidae > Equus > Equus przewalskii. Next base: position 76,560,694 of record NC_091846.1, read on the forward strand.
TACTGTTAGGCTAGAAGCATCTGTATAACAGGGTTATAACAGTTTATTGAATGTTTAGGTGAAGTTTTGCTTGTGTATAATAACTTATGTTTCCGTTTTCCCAGTTTTCAGATTAGAATAAAAAAATTAGTGCATATATAAGGTTTTATATTCCTTTTGGGTATTTTGGATATAACATATCATGACATTAGTTATGCATTCCTAATCTTTGGTAGTCTTTGAAATAATGGGAAATATTATTTGGCAAATTACTGTTCATTGGTAACAGATGAGGTTCCATAATGGCTTAAGCGGAACAGCACACACAGACTGAGGAGCTGATTTTCTGCACTGGAGGCAGGAAGCATTTGTTAAAATGAGGATGCAGTGGTCATAGGATGGTGATGGATGTGAGGCGGTCATAAAGATGCTGAGCTGAAGAATGTCTTTGTATTGTGCGCATTTCTGCCCACTGCCTGATCCAATGTGTGTCCTCACAAGGACTGGTTCAGATTTGCATTAGGATGAGAACAAAACAATAAGGAGAGTAAACTCCATTCGGAAGAGAAGTAGGAGGGAGGAGGAAACAAGAGGGAACCAAACTCACCAGTAAATTTGTAAATTCGTGGCAAGGCATTCAGGAAGTAGACTCTGGAAGAGATAAGAATTTGCTTCAGATATCTGTTAACACCTGATTTATAGTTTATCGGGCGTTTGTTATTAGATTCAAGAAGAATGGTGTGAGTTTTCATAATTTTATGAGACCTTCGTGAGAAAAATTAAAGAATGCTTAGGGAGGAGGAGTGTGGCTCAAGGATGAAACATGCTGGTTTTGAGAGTTGAAGGTGGAGAAGCTGACAGACTGTCAAGTAGAGGCGTCACCTACAAGCTGGACAGATGAGGGGTTTCCCGGGGTGATGGAGCCGTTCTCTTGGAAGGGGTCGGAGAAGTGACAGGACAACTTCTGTGGTCACCACTGCTGTGAGGTTGAATGATGGTGCAGCATATGGCCAGGGGAAGCGAATGAATTGGCCATATTCTAATTTACCCTTGCATTATAAACAGTCTCATTCAATTCTTTGAAATATTTCAATTGAAAATTTTCAAATCTTTGAAAATATTATGTTCAAGAGTATAGACAGAGTTTGTCATGTTGAGTAGGAGAAAAGTAGTCAAGAAGTTAAGGAAGCCTATGAAAATTGTGTTTTATTTCAAATGAAAGACTGTTTGGGGGTTTTTTGTGCCCCTAAACAACAGAAATTCAGAAGAAAAAGAGAACACTTATATTCAAATGTGGTAGCCCAGGCAAAAGTGATGAAAAAAGAAAAAGAAATTATAAGCTTCAGGGCACTAGAAATGTTTTTATCAAAACCGGTCTTTTTTTTTCAGTTATTTTATTGAGATAATAATGGTTTATAACACTGTGTAATTTGGGGTGTACATTATTATTTATCAGTTTCTGTATAGACTTCATCATGCTCACTACCAGTAGTTTAATTTTTATCCATCATCATACGTATGTGCCCCTTTACCCCTTTCGCCCACCCCCAGCCCCCTTCCTCTCTAGTAACTACTAATCTGTTCTCTTTGCCCATGTGTTTGTTTATCTTCCATATATGAGTGAAATCATACATTGTTTGTCTTTCCCTTTCTGGCTTATTTCGCTTAACATCATACCCTTAAGGACCATCCATGTTATTGCAAGTGGGACAATTTTGTCCTTTTATGGCTAAGTAGTATTCCATTGTATGTATACCACATCTTCTTTATCCATTCATCAGTTGATGGGCACTTGGGTTGCTTCCACATCTTGGCTATTGTGAATAATGCTGCAATGAACATAGGGGTGCATTTATCACTTTGGATTGTTGATTTCAAGTTCTTTGGATAACTACCCAGCAGTGGGATAGCTGGATTATATGGTATTTCTGTTTTCAATACTTTGAGAAATCTCCATCCTGTTTTCCATAGTGGCTGCACGAGTTTGCATTCCCACCAGCAGTGTGTAAGGGTTCCCTTTGCTCTACATCCTTTCCAACATTTGTTATTTTTGGTCTAATTGTAGCCATTCTGACAGGTGTAAGGTGAATCCTCTCAGTTTTTAAAGGAGGAAATCAAACCCAAAGCCATAAAGAGGCTTGTACTGAAGTGAATATCCTATCCAACAGGAGTATTGAACAAACCATTACCTGGAAATAGCTTTTTACTTTTCTACATGGAATATCCCTAATGGGACATGTTCCTGGGAAGAATGGCATCAGACTGGGAACTGTGGGTTAGGTGTCCAAGGGTTGCCTGTGAAGAAAAGAAGTCTTGGATTTCTGTGTTCCTAATCTTTCTTGCAAGTGAAAACTCAAAGCTTTAGTAGACCATTGGTTTAGAGAGTGTGCGTGTTTGTGCATGCACATGTGTACGTGTGTATGCCTGGCATTGCGGACATAGAGCCACTGACAAATAAAAGACAATAATCAAATCTACCATTAAAAGAAACAATTAAATATCTGTGGTTTGGACCAGTCTTTTGAAGTGTGTGAGTGTGTGGGAGAAAACAAGCATTTCTTTATGGAGCTCCAGTTCTAAGCTTCATTTCTCTTTGCAAAAGAGTTTGGACTCACTTAGGCTGTTTAGAAAGTCAAACAGTCAGGAGTTGCTTTGTGAGAAGCTCCAACAGGAAAGAACTCAGCAAAATCATGAATAATTCAATTTCCTTGAACAAAGAAGTTATTTTATTAAAATGTATTATAAATGCCTAAGGGGCGCAAAACAACATTCTTCAATAAAAACGTATACCGTTACTCCAGATTCATAAATATGTCAGTTGGAACATTTGTCCAATGACAATTCCACAAAGTATTCTTTAATAATAAAACCAGCTGTTTGCAAGTTATAATGCATTATATATCACAATATTTTTGTGATTTGTGTTAGGTGGGTCTTCCCACTTTTACAGTGCTGGTAAGGTTTGAGGAGTTTATATTTGTATGATATTTGAACTTGTGTTGGGGTCTAGTCTTTCGTTTAGTAATTACATATATTAAGTACCACAATTCTGGAAATTATTTGGCTTGTTTGCAATCAGTAGTATAAATCTAAACTTGCTAGTTTTCTAACCCTCCACAAATTGATGATCTTTCTGAGTCTCTTCCTTTTGAGTACTGTAGGTAAAAGAGATGACTATACATATATATATATATGTATATATAAATACGTATATATGTATATATATATAAACATATATATGTTGTGTGAATGTATGTGTGTATATAAACATATAACATTATTATTGAGTGCTATTATCATCTCATCTACTTATCTGGTTTTCTTTAAAAAGATGTTGGCATATCTATTAAATAGGACAAACCAGCCCCAGCGTTACCATCTGAATCTCTCTTTGCTCGTTTAATGCTCATTCCATGTTATAGCATGTCATAAAATTTTGATGAAATGTATTGTCTTAAGCAAATACTAGAAAAACTTGCAAGCCTGCTTCCTTCAAATGCAGTTTTTCTCTTCTTTATTAATAAAAACTCATTACCTGCATGAAACCTCAAGCAGACATATAACAGTACCTGTGAGCTGAGGGCATACTCAATAGTTATCATACGTTCTGATGTGATTAGAACCCTAAAGAGAGGAAAACCTTATGGTAACTAATGCTTTTATAATTAAAGCTGCAAAAGTGTTTTGTTTTTCTTTTAACTTTGACTCTGTTTTTGGAACTAAAAGTTTTCAAAGTATTACATGAAATTTTATGGGCGTTTATTTCAGCATTAACATAAGAATACTTTCCTGTTTGTGAACTTGGAACAATACCTAGAATAAGCAGGTAGCACTCTTGCTCAAGTATAGAATATAAATGGTACAGATACAGACATCAGCTCCTATAGCTTAACTGCATGGAAACAGTATTTATAACACTTGGTGCAAGAACCTTCCCGTACAGATTGTTAAAACAGCAACAAGAAAAAAGTGTCTGGGTCTTTAACATTTTCAGCGGTGGCAATAAGATTGTGTTTATTGAGAATTCTCACTAGATGGTGCACTCTCCACAAAGTCAGACAGCGAAACAATGCTCATCCCTAAAGGTTTCTTTTTTATTTACGGTTCTTCCTATGATTTACTGTTTTTTGTGTTTTTTTCCTGGCTGTTTATTTTTCAAGTCCTATTTCAAGTTTTTTTTGTAAGTATTACTAACATGACATCTGGGGAATAAATGTCGTTTATGTTCATGGGAATCAAGCTTGAATGAAAGTTAGAAATAGTCTTTAATTGCTGATCTTCAAGCTCCTTTAAACGGCTTTTATGGCGTTAGTCCCAGAAAACTTGGGTTCCAAAACCGAAAAAAGTTATTCCTGATCTTCCTTCATATGGATTAATGATGGAAATGATCGTGGAGCTGCATCATAACATTTTCGGGAAAGGTCAGATTTTGAATTATACTCTGAGAGCAAGCAATCGTTTGACTCAGAGCGTGTGACCTGTTTCTAACCTTGGGTGTCAGTGAAGGGAAACTCTGACTCACCGAGTGTTTGAACTTGTGATTGCTGCCCGGGAGCATGCCTGTCACAGCAGAAGTGCAGCCATTAACTCTCAGCAAAAGCTCATTTTTTGCAAAGGGTTTATTATGCACGTTGAACTTAATCTGAGAAAGTCTCACATAATTTTTAAAAAAGGTAAGAGCAAACAAATATTATTTGAGGGTGATTCTTCATAATTTTGTGATATAATAAAATATTTACTTGGCCACACATTTTAGACAAGGAAAGCGTGAAGGTGATCCCAAGACAAAGGTTTGACACAGGAGGCATTATAACCTATTTCTTACTGACTCTATTATTATCTATGTGACAATCACAATTGTAGTACATACAGCTTATGGAGTGCTTTCCATAAACAGAGCTCGTCCTACTGCTCATCTCCCTTGTCTTGATGAATCCTCATTGTGACTAAGCGGAGGGCACACTACGCATCTGCGCTGGCTAGCCCAGGACGTGAAGACAGAGGTCAGCCGGGAGCTAGATTTGAATCCAGGTCCTGTTGACTCCTAACCTTAAGCCTATGCTGTCCTGCAGCTTTGCAGCCTCGTGTCCAGGAGATTTTAAAGAAAACGGAAGGGAAAGCACAAGGTCAACGTCTGTATGTGTGTTTTTAGTTAAAATTGGCTAAGCAAAACTAACTTATGATGTTCTAGGGTTTGTCCCCTCTAACTACCATAAAAAGCAATTTGGGGTCATTTCTTTATCCAGTAGTGTAATAAAAATTTTGAAACTACAAGAGCTTGCATTACCCTAGCTGAAGGTTATAAGATTGAAAATATAGAGAGGGTTAGCTCACCTCTGTAAATGAGCAGGGACATTTCACTTGTGAAAAGTCAACAGGAAGGAGTCAGGTCGATGGCTTTCTCAGGTCCTTCTATTCTTGAATTTTTTCTACCCAAAAGAGGAGAGAGGGAAAAACACGTGGCTGTCAAGCACTGTGTGCTGCCTCTTTAGATTTCAAAACCCTGCGGATGAGTTACAGGTATCCTAAATTGTATTTGTAATAAATCTGAGACCCAGATGTGTAATTTAGTCAAGGATAGTTAGCTGGTAAGTTTAGCATGTGGACGAGCAGGATTCCAAACCCAGGTGTATTTGGCTTCGAGTTTTCTGTTAATCAGAGCTCTTTGATCTCTAGTGTCAGATCCCCACCTGTAACACACTTAGGAAGAAAGAAAAAGGAGGAGGGCTGAGAGGGTTGTGTAACTGGAGAAGACAGCAGTGGTGCTCGCCATGGGGATGGCTAGATCCAGGAATTCGAGTGCTGCCTCTCTCAGTCTCTCTCTTACACACACACATACATGCATGTGCACACACCCACACACACACACGTCTGTTTTACTTTGCATGTGTTTTCTAACACGGAGAGGAGTGTGACACACACAGCCCTAACTTTCCACATTTTAGGCAGCAAAGCTTTTCTCTCTCAAAGAGGCCATCTTGGTGGCCCAAGTTAGGCCTCAGGCCCATCCCTCATCCCAGAGTCAAGAGGGAAACTATTTAAGTGAAAATGGGGACAGGCACAATTAAACACAAAGGCTGTTCCCTCCATTCTATTATGCTCCAACCACTAGGCTGACCCCCAGCCATCCGGGGGGAGTGTCACCCCCGTGTCAGAACATAATGGTCAGGAAACCTGAGCAACAGACACAGGTCTGCCACTGCTGAGTGACTGTAGCCCATCTCACCACCGTGATTTTCCAAGTAGCTGGTCAAATAGCTACCCATACACAGGACCACTAATAGGGTAAATTTACTTCAGGAGGCCTGAAAATAAAGACTGTCATACGTTTCCACATAGTTTTGGGTTTATATATCTTTCCCCAAAAATGTTCAGAGGTATTAAAGTTAAAACAACGCTGTGATCCACCCAATCCACAATATTATTAAGTAGCTGGTATATGGGAATTTTGATATCTGAATACAACTTGAAAACTCAGATTTCTACCTTACCTTTCAGTGGTTGACGTGTACGATATGGTGGCGTCTATTATTTTTGAGGTTGTTGGTTTTGTGGTTGCTATTATGATACTTCTGAAACTAGTACTACTCATTGACTGAGTGCTTCCCATCGATATTTTTCTACTCGTTTTGACTGTGGAAGGTTGTAATTGATCTCTTCAGATTGCAGATGGAGTAACTGAGAGCTGTGGTTACTTGGTTAACTAACCAGCATGGAGCAGAGGTGATATTTGAATTCCAGTCTGTTCAATCCTCAATTATTTGTATGAGTAGTTTTGAAATTATTCCACATAGTAAATGAATTTGCATTACAGATAAATTTTACTGCCTCTACTACAGCAAGAAAATCATTGCTAAAATTAACTTCTCAACTCTTCTTTCTTCTTCAAATTTTTGAGAATAGTAGCATTATTAAAATTTTGAGAGTGCATTCATGCACAAATAAACATGCAAACACATATGTACATGCACATAAAAATCAACAAGAAACTACTTTTAAGACTGCATTCAATGTTTCAGTGACATTTATTGAGTGCCAAGCACTACGCTTAATAATTACTTGGATTGTCTCCCTTAATTATTTTAACAACTTTCTGAGATAGATACTAATATGGTGCCTGTTTTATGGATGGGGACACTGAGACCCGGAGAATAAATCACTTGCCCAAGGCCATGTAAAAAGGAAATGAGGGCACAATGATTTCAAACCTGGTGGTCTGTGTCCAGACCCCAGAGCTTAGCTTTCAGCTACTGAAAGCTGTTTGTCCATTTGGGAGGAGTGATGGCAAGCCCTGTAGTTGAGAAATTTACACTGTATTCCAATACATAAATGGTAAGGCCACTGTCTGCACGGTCACCATTTGAGGAAGACAGATGAAAATATACCTTTCCTCAGCAAACCTAGACTTTTACACTCTTTTCAGAGTTTTGTTTCTAGTCCTTGGCATTCCAATTTGATTGTGTCCATTTTCTCAGTCACCAATGCAAAAAGAAGATACTATGATCCCCAAACGTTCACACATCTTTGCTCTTTAAACGCAACACCAAGCGCTGACCATTTTGATATCATCTTCCTTCCCTGGCCAGGCCCTTCCTAGACCCACCTCTCTGCACAGCTTCTTATCTGCCTGCCTCTTCAACCCCACCCTCTACGCCCACGTCAGATTGACATTTGGTGAATTCCAATTAACTGTGAAACCCCCTAGTTCAAAAATCTTAAATAAACATTGCTTTTCTGTCTTATCAAATAAAGTCTCCTTGATGAAGGAAGGCAGCAGAGCTGGCCAGGCCTTAAGGAATTTAGAAGAAGGCATTGTTGATGTGTTCTTTAAGATTCTCTCTATCGTCTCAGTTTTTAGGGGTGGAGTTGGGTATCAGTCAAGTGAAAACTTATTTTTTGCCAAGCGAAAAAGATAAACTCCCTTGAAACTAGATGGCTAGGCAGCGTCTTTCCCTACAGTTGTGAAAATAGAGAGTCACCCTTGTATGAGGGGAGAGTTAAATGCTCTGAGTCTCGCTCTCCCAATCAGCATATTAGGTGTAGTAACACATTCTCCGGGTCATTGTGAGTGAGTCATCATGAATTTAAAGCACTTTAGTGTAGATCTTCAATTGATTATTCATACTCCCCAAATCCAAAAGTTCTGAAAACCAAAAGTTTATTTTATTTATGACTCACGTGTGGGTAAAAAACTGACACTGCCTGAACTCATTTGAAGCAAAATTTAAACCTGAATTGATATAAGTATTTTTATAATCTTTATATATATATCACTTATTGAGAAAATCCATATGGTTTTCCCCAGAATTAAAATGTCTGATTAGGAGATGCTGCCCCCAACCCTAACCTTACTGGGGGTATAACACCACATTAACTTTCAGAATCCCCCCAAATATATATATGAATATATTCTTCGATTGTGAATATATTCATAGACATGTAGAACAGAACATATTTATCACCAAAAGTTTAGGGGGATGGATTGTGGCTTGTGTCATCCGGTGTGCATAGGTCTGAGAACATGGCAGCCATTGTGTTGCTCACCAAAGTGAAGACGCATCTTACCTCAGGACCACAAAGCAAACATTCACCCAAAAGGCCTCCACATCTGCTTCTGTGGCTGACATCAGGGTCCGCCCACCTTTAAGACCCTCTCTCCCCTCCCTCCTTCTCAACCTCTCTTTGTTTCTCTGTGTCTCTGTTGTCTCTCTCCCTTTAAAACAGATTTTCCTTATAAATAAAAATTACTGTATTGCATCCTAAAATATGAGGAATTGTATCGAGACACTAAGCAGGCATGGACTTAGAGAACAATCCCTCACTTCACTAATGAAGCTTGTAGACTAAGGCCAGTCTTCTCAAGTGTTTGCTTGGGGACTCCACTGCCATCTTAGAGGGACACATTCACAGGTCCGTGTGTGTGTGTGTGTGCAAATGTGTCTCCTTCTTTTCAAAACCTGCCCTGTGACTATAGCAAATAGCATCCACACTCGGGTGGGACCCTCCACCAGTCCCGCCTGCCCATGGATGTCCAGCCAATGTGGTCGGTGTTTAGTCTCTCCCAGCCCCACTTGGTAGTCCCTCCTACCCCTTGGACTTGGCAGACCCACATGCTGTGTTCACCAGGCCTTCCTCTGGGACAGGAGTGGAGTGACCATCACCCTGTGACAGGACTGCCCCATGAGTCATCCACGGAGCCCAGGTGAGCCATCACCCACCATCCAGGTCCATGTCTGCTCCAGCCTGGCTTCATCCCTTTGCTGGCTCAGTGACCATTCCCCATTTTCTTGACCGTGACACAAAAATATCTCTTATCAGTGCTTGTCATCTGCACTCTCCCCAATGGTCCCCCAAGTTTCCTTTGTAGTTCACAGGAAGTATAGGATAGGCAGGCACAGTGGAAGGTGAGGTGCTGTCCTTTGTCCTGTCAGTATAACCACATTGCCGAAATGATACACGTGAATGGCTGTTAGCAAAATTACACCTATATAGCCTACAAAGTCAAGTCCTGCACTTGCTGACATTTACGGGGATTGTGTCCTTGGTGTGAGACGATTGTCTTTTGCATGTCATGAATATTCAATAATAAATACGTGTGAGCTGCTGAAAGCAGGACACAGTTTAAATTAGGACTCACCTCTCCCTGGCTGGGTAATTTGGGAAAACCATGCAACCTCTCTGTGCTTCCCTTTGCTCATCTGTGGAGCAGGGCCTTCCTCAGAGCACTCTTGCGAGTGAGTACTGTGTGGGCTGCCACGGGAGAGCCCTTAGGGAGGCACCCACCCCGGTCGGCACTGCAGAAGGACCAGCTGGTATAGTCGCTGTTATTATAGAAGGCTCTTCTCCATGGAAGTCCCAGGAGAAGAAGTGAAGTAATAATTATGCAAAAGATATGAGTTAACATCAGTGCTTCAGTGCACGTGGAAAAAGCGGAACCTCAGGAAGTCTTTTTGCCAGTTTATGTCTCCACGTCAGCGCAGCTCTGCCCAGGAACCTTCCGGAACTTCTGTTGTGCGTCAAGTCCAGGCATTGATTCATCATGTCACTGTGATGAATTACTTATTTCAATTATTTAAATTTAACTGGATCTTTTGATGAAAATCAACACAGCCTTTTTGAAGCGGTGAGGGCTACTGAGAGTCGACATGGAAAGCTGTGTAGCGGGTGAAGGGGTGCAGCCGGGGCTGGTATACCCAGAGTTCTGGGGCTGGTCTCCCATGGGCCCCACGACCTGGCTTCTCTGCGTTCCCTCACAGCACAGGAAGAGAGTGTCACCTTACCCAGATGCAGAGAAAAGTACGACCTAAGGCAGAACTTGAACACTTCTGGAACACTTCCCGTTTCACATTTTCCCTGGGGCAAAAAATCAATTCGAATGCCTCAAATGCTTTGCCTTTCTGTACCAGCTAGAGTAGGAACAGATAGAGATTTTCCTTTAAGTCTAAAAACCTGCACTTACTTAATCACAACAGATGATGACCTCAGTAAGATTTTGCAATGCGTCATTTGTCACCGATCGTCTGTCTCCTCAAGTGAATTCTGTTGGGTTCAAACCAGACATGCACTGTGTATATTACAGGGTGAGTTTTGAAATTGATAACACGGTGTGGATATTTATGTAGCATCCTACCATAAAACGTGTGTGTTTATGTGTACACACAACTCTGAAATTACATTCCACGCAGTGATAAGAATGAGCACTTTGAAGCCAAGCTCTTTGTTCTTCTAAATCCACAGCCAGATCCAAAGGCGTGTGGGGGGCATAGTTAAAATCATAACAATCAACATTTGTTGGCACTGAGTTTAGGAAGGGAGCTGAGCTAAGAACTTGACATACATCATCTCGCTTTATCCCCAGCCCAGCCTGGCACAAGGCAAGGTTGAGTGAATCGCCCACAGTCACAGGTGTGGAGCGCGGTAACCAGGGCTGTGTGCAGGCTTCTCTTAAACACCTCACAGTTCTGCCTTACAAATGTTGACGTCTAAATAGCAGGTGACAAATTTTGTGGAAATATTTGAAAAGGAGCCACAGTGGGACTAGAGCAGTCAAAGAAAGGACTTCTAACACACAAGGAGAGGCTGGAGCCCAAGGGCACAGATGACAGTTGCTCATCTCCATGGCCCTGGTCCTGGGTATCCCACTGGGATGGCCGAGGATGCCGTCAAGTATGGTTAGGAATGGTCATTCAGACACAGGAAGGAGGGAAGAGATACAGGAACTGGAAATGAAGTGATGACAGTGAAGCTAAATGATTACTGTTTCTAACAAGTCTTGGACTCCAGGAGAATTGTTTCAGAGGAAGTGGCTGCCACACTAGTGCAGGGGTCCGAGCCAGGGAGGGCTGTGGCTTCGGCAGTTTGCCGAGGGTTACGGGGTCTCATTCTCAGCATGGTGCAGACTGGAAAGTGAGGACGGAGAAGGAAAGAGAAACTTGACCTCCAGCCAGGCTGGGCCCACCCACCGGGCCTGCCCATCTCCATGCACCCTCCCTCACCTGGGCCTGGAGCCTTCCGGCTTTCACTTCCTCAAGTATGTCAGGCTTCTTGCCACAAGCTTTCTGCCTGCACACTTCCTTCACTCTCTGCCTTCTCAGTTCCTGCTCTTTCTTGCAGAAGTCTCAGAATTCAGGCCAAGTACTCTGGGCTCTGCTGTTTTTTGCTTGTTTGTGGGATTCTGCCACACCAGGACTTCACGTTGATCTCATCATTAATGGACATGCATAGATTTTCTATTTTGCGCTAGTTTCTCCTAAGCCAGATCTTCCCCAGCCAGCCTTTGTACACTCTGAATTTGGAACCCGGGTGGGGGCATCCATATGTAAGCTGTTGGCTTCGTCTGTTCTGACAGCAGCGTCTCTTTTATGATTGAACTCTCTCAGCTGCATGAAGCTTCCCCACAGTCTCAGAGGAAGCAGAGAATTCTCCCATCTTCCATCACCAGTGTGTGGCCTTGGTTGCCTTAAGAAGAATTAGCTTATTAAAGCATTTGCCTGCTGGAGCTAATACAAGAAGCAAATTCTTATATGAAGATCTATTCACATGCCCCCCTAAGCACTTGGACGTCTAACAGAAATCTCCAGCTGAACATGTCCTGATGAGTGAGCCCCTCCCCCAAACCTGCTCCCCTCCGCCCACTGGCAGCTCTAGGCTCCCAGTGCCCAGAGCAAACTTCCCTGCAGCCTCCCTGACACCTTTCTTCCCACAACACAGGCCACCCATCAAGCTGGCTCTGCCTCTCACTTTCTCCACTGCTTCCACCCTGAGGGTGTCACTCGTGTGCCTTGCTTGGATGATGGCGCACATCTTCACATGTCTTCTTCATCCCTATAAGTGACCAGAACTCAATGGAATAGTCAGAGTGATTGTTTGAACTGCTCTTCTGCCAACTCTGCAGTTTTTCCTTATTTCCCCGAGGGTAGTGACCATCCACAGCCTCCCAGCTCTGAATGATCTGGTCCTTCTCAGTACTGACCTCCCTTCTACTCACCCTGTGGCTCCTGCCTGGCCGCCATGGACTCCATCTCATGCCTCGAACACCCCAGGTACATGCCCATGCTAGGCTTTGCTCTAGCTGATCCCTCTTCTCACAATGCTCTTCCTCTAGATTCCACCTTGGCTCACTTCCTTACCTCTTCGAGACTTTGCTCACATACCCCATTCTCAGTGAGCCCCTGATAGAACTGCCACCTGAACCCCGGACGCCTCTCTCCCAAGCCCTCTCAGCATGCCCTGCTTTCCTCCCTCTATAGCACCCAGCAACTGAACACGCTCTATAACTTACTTGCTTGTGATATCTGCTGTGCCTTGTCTGTCCCTCCATGGGAATTTAAGCTCTATGGGAGCATGGGTGTTTGTTCAAATCATTGACTAAGTGAAAGTGGCTGGAATAGTTGGCACAGAAGAGGTTCTGAGTAAATACTTGTTCACTGTGGAATGTATGAAAGTATCAGTTTAACTGAAGTCATTGAGAATGTCTTATTCTTATCCCCAAGAATATTGTTTGTGCTTAAGATAGAAAAGATTTTCAAAATGATGCCATGACTGTCCGTGTTTGGGTTATTTACTGTAACCTGGAGCTTTCCAGTGCTAGTCCTGAGGATGTTTATTTTCAGACTTGGTTAGTTTTGTCTGTTCTGACACTGATATGTCTTTTGTTATTGAACTCTTTCAGCTGTCGGAAACTTCCTTACAGAATCTTGGAGGAAGCAGAGTTTCTACTGCCTTCTATCACCAGTTTAGGGCCATAGAGTCAAAACTATGTTAAAATATACCCAGTAAACTCTATGTTTATACACACAATTCATTTGAGTAGGATGCTTGGCTCCATCAGTCTGCCCCGCTAGGCACCACAGAGAAGATGTGTGAAGTGCTGTGACAATTCATAGCCACGTAAGTTGAACCTAAGACACCGTAAGCTAGTGGAGTCGACTCCTCCATCACCCCGCTCCTTCCAGTCACACTAATCTAAGGGAAGCTCCAGAAACACAGCAGGTCCAGACCATGTGTTTGAGTCACGGGAAAGGTCATTAACGGTGCTTCTGCCCCCTACTCCACAAATACCTTCCTCTTTGCAAATATAAACTGCTGAGTGATCATTACTCATAAAGTGCTTCGAAGAGCCATTCTCTTCCCTTCGTGTTCTGAAGGGTCGATGATGCTTGAACTTCGATAGGAAGAAATTCTTATTATTCAAGTCAGTTGTATCATATCAGAATCACTTAGAATCAGATTTAATAGAATGATGTCCTCAAACTTTCTTCACTTATTGATTTACACGTGCTTCGATTTCCCATTGCTTCAGAGCCCTGCATTCACAGAGCCAGAGCGTCTCCTCCTCACAGGAGAGAAGTCCATGGGGACTGTGTTGGAGGGCATGGGCAGGCTCTCTTCAGCCACATGGGCTGGCCTGCGAATGCACCTCTGTTTGCACACCTTCTGCTATGTGTGAAGGCTGATGGATTCTGTTCAACACCTCAGTCTATTTTAATCTGTTTGTCATACCCTGAGGTATTCAGCTTAAATTTTTCATGTTGATTCATATCAGCAAGTAAATGATCTCTGAATTTCATTGCTCTGAATGTGACATCTCTTTCCTTGATGACATCTTCATGTCTAAGAAGACTCATTTTGAGCCTACAAAGGTCTGTCCTTGTCTTTCCAGCAAGGGGGTTTGGGTTCATTGGTTCCTGTGTTCTGCTGCCATTGGGTTGCTCAGAATTAAGTAAACAGCATCATTTTGCATATTTAGCTGAGCATCACCCAGAGGCACCCCAGAGTTCAAGGATGTTTGACGTATGACGAATGGAGTGCCCTTGATCCTGAAATGCCAGTGCTCTCGCTAGCAACAGCTTCTCTGTGGCATCTTTTAAGATGTTTGACTCATCTTTAAAACAGTGAAGTTCTTATAGTGCATTTGTTTTCGGGAATAACAGTGGAGTAAAGAGAGATGGTAACAGAGAGACGAATCAGGGTTGAGCTAGTCACTAGCATGTGATACTTGACAGTTGTGTGATCCCTCTCTGAGCCCTGCCTTTGACTTACTTATAGGTAGAGGTGATTCTAATGATCTTGAATGGTTGATGGTAGGCTCAGAGATAGGGTGTATGTAAGATGACTTATAAATGAGTAATAAAAACAGTGGTACAATTCTAGTTGTGAGTTTTTAGTCACTTTGGTGTGATCATTTTGATTTTCTCCTTAACAAATCTGGTTCCCCCACCAAGACTGGTCCCCCACCTTGAAAACGCCCAGTGTTTTCCCCTGGAGGGCAGAACAGACTTCAGTCTCTTGGCTTTGTGCATGGGGCCTCTGTTCCAGTCTGTCGCCACTACTGGGCTGCTGCTGCAGCCACCTTGCTCTGACATCCACTCAGAACCACATGCTCAGACGGCTCAGCCCCCTGACTTCCTTCTTATCATTCAGCCATTGCGTGTTCACAGAGCTCTTTGAAAATGAAATGGACTGAGGAGTCCCAATGGTGTACTGAGCAGAGAAGGGAGGAGGCTTGAACACTAGCCATCAAGAGGCTGCAGGCCACCAATCCAAGGAGGCCCAAGTCTTCACTCATCTTTCTCTCACTGATTCAAAGTAGGTCTGATCTCTCGTATCACAGGCACAATGCGCTTTTCTCAGGATACAAAAATAAGAGTTGGTCACTGCTCTAAAGTTACTCAAAGTGTACAAACTCGATTGCAGTGTGAGAAATGTTCCGAACTCCTGCCTACCAGGTTCCAGGAGCGCTTGAGGATGCTTTGTGCCCCGACTGTGGGAGAACTGAGAAGCAGGGCTCAAGCAGGGAGACGCATGCAGGGCGACTAGAAAGGACGAAGTGACAGGGAAATATGGGCTGAGTCTAAAGGTTCTTGGGGCAGGAGCGTATATACAGAACAAGTATCTGGAGACCAATGGCCTCATGTGACCACATAGAAGAAAAACAGGAGTGATATTTCTCATGCAATTTCTGGAGAGAAATAAGAGCAATGCCATAAATGAAACCTCACCAATGGTAGGCCCTTTCTAGATAGGCTCTTTCCTTACCTACAGAATACATCCATCACAGTGACAAATGCGGAAAGTGGTAGGGAGAGACCTCACGACATCGAGAGCACGCTCGGGCTCTGGGTCTGACGGATGGCCTCTGACATTCCAGAGCTTAGGTTTCTCTGCACTTTATTTCTTTCCTTATCAGTAGAGATGACAGGAAAGGCTTGCCTTCTGGGGTTGTTGTGAGAACTCAGGTTGGCTTGAATTTCTGTGATGTGCTCAACACTCTCCTGCCACGGCACCAGGGAAATGTTACATCCATCCATTAGGTTCCCATTCCACACAGAAGCATATTTGCCCTGCCTGACTTTACCTTGTCTCAAAGGAAAATTTGTGAAATTTCAAAAGCTCTCTAAAGTATAAATACATTTCCAAGTCAGATGGCCTGATCTGAGAATCAAGTCAACAAGCTGGAATTTTATTTAGGTTTCACAGGGAACCTCTGGAAGGTTGGCGCCTGCAGAATGACAGCACCTAATTTACCTGAGATGGCAGCTCTCTTTAGAGCACATTAGAATCCCGTGGTGGTGAATCTCAATGTCCAGGTCATTGGGACCAATTATATCTGAATCTCTGGGAAGGAGGGAGCATCAACAGGTTTAACATGCCCCAAGCGATGCTGGAAATCACTACTGTAGAAAGATCACTTCTTGCTGTTGTGTGGAGGAAGGCATAAGAGAGAAAAGATGCTAAAGAGCAAACGTGATTCATTATTTACTACCTCTTCACTTAGGAAAATCATTGGTGTTTGGGCACGACACATTCGTTTTCTCTGTGTCCTTTTCTTGTGTTCTCTCTCCATCTGGGACATTCACTCCCTCCTGTATTTGGTGAATGCCTACTCCTCCAATCACTAGGGCATCATGCTGTTCGAGACGTCGTTCTTGGCTGAGGCCCACAGGTGGATCTCATTTGTCCTATCACCCTTTAACGTCTACATCTGTCTATGGTTCTTTTTCACACTAGGACGCTGCAAATTCGGCCACAGGTTATTTTACATTTTGGTACTCTTAGCCTCAACGCAATGCCTTTAACCCAAACAGAACTACAATCTGAAATACATTATTCCTATGGTATGTTATAGTCTTGTATTATTTAGAACTGGCAATTCAAAGAGTGCACCGATAATGAGTTGGAGAAAATGCATAGCATTGATAAGGAAATAAAGTGCAGAGAGACCTAAGCTCTGGAACGTCAGAAGCCATCTGTCAGACCTGGAACCTGAGTGTGCCTGAGCGAGCCCGAGCGTGCCCTCGATGTCGTGAGGTCTCTCCCCACCACTTTGCTTTCCGCCAGACACGTTTTCAGTAAAGTGGCCAGGAATTGCTCAGGAAGGGGTCCGTCTGAAGCTTCTCCATGGGATTTCTAGAACTTTCTATCTTCCTAAGTCTCTCGTTTTAGAAATCCCTGCTGCAATCTCCCAGCTTGTCTTTGCCCAACTCAGTGTTCAGCAGCGACTCTTCCAAAGAGGCATCTGTGTGCTTGCCTTCGGAGCTTTCTCCTCTCCGCAAACTCAGAGAGGAGGAATGCCAAAGATGGAGGGATGGAAAAAAGCTTGGAAAGGAGAGGAAACGAGGATGAATTCCTGAGGTCTTTAGGAAAAGAAGTGAGAAGAACACACGGGGTCAGCCTGGCAGTGAGGAAAGGCTCTGAGGATGAAGGGCGAAAGGCTCATGCAGGTGCCAGACACTTCATCATATGCTACACCAGTATGCGCTTTAAGATAGTTGTTAATGATGTTATGTTATTATATAATTATATCAGATATACCACATATCATGATTTTCTATGTAAGTGTTATATAAAATATTATATAGCTATTGACGTACGTAATTCCGTGTGTTTTATATCTGAGCAGCAATGTGATACTCATCTAGAAATATGGAAATTCTTGCATTTGGATAAGTCATGTGGAGTGGATGTTAACGTGTAAGAAAAGAAAGACTTATGATATTTATAAAGAACTGAGCATAGGAATAATTGCGAGGAAAAATGGCGAAGTTTGTTAGGCAAAAGCATATATGTGGACAGATTGTTAGACTTAAAATTTATGTGAGGGACCACACAAAGAGCAGTATTGTAAATAAAAATTCACGGAAAAGGAATGGGCCTAAAGCTGTATTTACTTTTACACTTAAATTGCCTGTAGCAAAAAAAATGAGCAAAGATTTATCACGTAAGCAAATGATACCTTCATACCAAAGTCTGTGCTATCAATACTATATTTCAGACCCTTATGGTATACTTATTTAAAAATTGAGCATGTCTTAGGCCATAGAGTCAAATTTAATACATTCCCAAATTCAGAAATTCTAGAGGGTATATTCTCTGTCCACGATGTAATAAAATTAGAAACTAAATATAGAAATAAAGGCAAACAGCCAAAAAAAATCACTAGGAAACTAAATATTGATCATTGGTGATAGAAACAAAGGGTATAACTGCAGAGGTAAGGACATTAAATAAGTAAAAATCTTTTGTACAGATCTGAAATTCACTCTAAGAGAAATGAAAACCAAAGGAAATGAATAACCATAGAAGGAACTTAGACTCATTCCATTCCCAAAAGGAGCCATGCCCAGGAAGTTTCTCTGCGTGTACTTTCAAACCTTCAAAGAACAGAAAATTGTTTAAACCATTGTAGGAAATTAAAGAATGAGGAAAATCCTTTGTTCCATTTTCAGATGGCAGCATATACAGAAGAGAAACCCTAGCGTTCTAATAAACATATAAAAAGATGCATATTCTCACAAGTAATCAAGGAAATGCAAATTGAAAGAGTAATTAGATATCATTTCACGATGAAAACATTTGCAACAATAAGAAAAATCAGACAATGCGAAGAGCTAGGCACTCTCACACCCTCCTGATGAGAGTTTAAATGAGTGCGATTAATCTGAAGAACAATTTGGCAATATTTGGTAAAGTTGGGTATGTGCATAACATATCATCGTAGGTCACTATTACTCCGCAGAGGGCTCTTGGCAACATTTGGACACGTTTTTAGTTGTCACAGCTTGGGAAGGGAGTGCTACTGGCATGTAGTGAGCAGATGCAGAGGGAGCTGAAAACATTCTACATTCCACAGGATGGCCCCACAACAAAGAATTATGGGACCCCAAATGTCAGCAGTTCCCCAGTGGAGAAACTCTGGCTTAGGGCTTCCTACCCACGTGCATAAATACACATGTACCTGGGTCTTCACTGACATGATCTTCAAACATGCAAATAGGTGGAAAAGAAAATCAGTGGCCATATTTAAAGAAATCAATACTTTAATCAGACTGTGGTCATGGTAGAGTATTTTAAAACAATTTAAATAAATGAATCTAAAATGTATGTAAGGATAGATCTTACAAATCCAAAGTTGAGTAAGCAAAGCAATTTGCTGAATGATACATGTGATATATTTATATAATTTTAAATACTCAAGATAACCTTATGTATTTTATAGGTGCATACATGTATAATTTAAAAAAAATTTTCAAAGACTAAAAAGGTAGAAACAAAATTGATCATACTTATTTCATCTGCTAAGGAAGGAAAGTAATGTATAGATGGGGATGTTAACTTTATCTGTGAATTTTTTTGTGAAAAAAATAGATCTGAAGTAACTATGTCAACATGTTGCTATTTTCATGTTGTTGAAGAAGGATGAATTGGCTGGCTCTGGGTTCCTCTCAAAATTCTTAAGACTTTCCTCATTGTCAAAAATTTTTTAAAAATCCAGCATATCTATGCTATCAACACATCAAAAGATATACCAATAAAAGAATAGACCATTATCTGACTTGTAGATATAGAAGAATAAATAAAACATTAGCAAATAAATCTAGCAGTCCATTAAAAGATACTCAGTGATCAATATTAGTAAACTTCATTATTAGTACACATCACATCCATAAATAAAACAAGAAAAATCAATTGAACATTTCAAAAGGTGCCAAAAGGCATTAACAGTCAACTCCCAAATCTTTCTTTAAATTAGAAGAGGAATATTTCACAAGAAAAAAAATTATTTACCTTAAGTCCTAAGTAGACATCATATTTAGTTGTGAAATAGAATTTCTCTTTGTAGTATTGATCTTAAAGTTGTAATCATTGTGATAAGAGAAGAAAATAAAAAGAAATAATGTTATCAAGAAAGATAAGACAAAATTACCATTATTTAAAGATGATATGATTGTCCACAAGAAAATCCAATAAATCCATGGCAAAGTATATTTCAGTAAAGTTTTAGGTTATAAAACAAACATGTACAAAAATAAAAAGTCATGCATATAACAGCCATAACCACTTAGATAAAATAGACACACGGAAATTGTTCTTTTAACAATGCTGCTCAAGTATCAAATACCTGTAAAGGAGAATAAACCTAATAAAGACACTCACAAATAAAATGCAGTCATCAGGGCAGCGATTTCTGACTCAAAGGGCTCCAATTGTGAGCATGCGTGTGCGCACACACACACTTATACAAACATGCTCACTTATACACACATCTCCTCTTCTATCTGAGCAGCTCTGTTTTACATCTTTTATATATTGGAATTCCTTGAGGTTTAGATTCAAAGTTTCCATGATGAAAAAAATTCTAAAACCATTGCTCTGAGGTATTCTAGTCTGCCTAAGAATTACTCATCTCTCCCTCTTTCTATTACTGTCTAAGCTAATCTCCTACCAAGTCTTCTGTTCATGAGTACCAATACACATTATGAATTTGATCAGATGCTCACTAAATGAATGAGTGCGTGAATGAATGCCTTCGCACTCTTCCTTTTGAGTGGCTTCTCTTTCTCCACCTAGTAAACATTTTCGTTCTAAAAATTCATCTTGGGTGCCTCTGTCCTTTGAAGCTTTCCCTGACTCCTTCTTTGTCCTTTGTAGTCACAGGTCGTCCTCCATCTTCTGAACTCTCGTATATTCTGTGCACGTCTCTACTGTGGAATTCATCATGGGTTGTATATTGTTTGTTTACATTGCTATCTTTACGCAGAAAGCAAGTATCCTAAGACTTGAGACCCTGACTTAATCAACTAGGTCCTGGAACCATCGTTGGCACCCAGGAGCTGTGAGATAAAATAGTTGAATAAATAAGCATTGTTACACGTGTGTGCGCATTCGTGTGTATATAGATTTCTAGTTTTATTGCAATGATTCTAGATACAAATTTTGTTTTACTTATTCTGTTTGAGACATCGATTTGCAAATCATCAGAAGCATTTATTTTACCAAGTCCGACAAATATTGGCCATCATCTCTGTGAATGTTCCCTCTTCCTTGTTTCCTCTTCTTCTGGAACTCCCTTTAGATGCGTGCTGTCCTTTGTCATTCTATCTTTCCTCCCCCAACTTTTCTTTTATATTTTCTCTCTATCTTTCTGTGCTTCGTTCAGAGTAACTTCAGCAGTGCTTTCTTATAGTTTCCTAGTCTATTGTGATCAGTGATTAATGCGATGTTTAATGCATACATTGCTTTTTAATTTCAATGACTTTTTTTTCATTTCTAAGAGTTCTGCTTTGTTCTTTTTTAAATCTGCTTTCTCTTAAGTATCGTTTCTTGTTCTTTTCTCATATTTCCACTTTTTTGGTTGTCTTAAAGATGCTTGTTATACCATCTATAACCATTCATTGTATTATCTGCGGTTCTCAAGCTTCTACTATTGCTGTTTCTTATACCTGCCAGCAGTTGCTCAAGGAGGGCTGTTTCTCCATGTGTTTGTCCTTTAGAGTGTGACTTGGTGTCCTTGGTGGCCATCTGGGAGAATTGTGTGATCTGGGCCAAGGGTCAGTCTTCCACACAGGTTTCCTTTTGCTTTGGGGAAATGCTGCAGAAGTCTTACAGTTTGGGACCATTTTATGTTAATTCTTTAGTTAAAATATCTTAAGGACACATGTAGTCTTAGTTTAAGCCCTAAAACCGGGAGAGGGCTGGCTGCGGGTATGATATCCCTGGGGGAGACATTTGCCCACTCAGGCTCTGCTCTGATGTGTAGAGGTCGTGGGCTCTTGACTGTCCGGCTTTATGTAATTTCTAGGGCCAAGAACGTGCTGCTCTTCCCCATGTGGACCTTAGCCCCTTGGTTAATAGAATAAGCCGCAGTTCCCATAAACCCTGAGGTGCTAGTCTCAGTCTCCTCTGGGGGGTTCAGGGACTGTTCCTTACTCAGTGAGATGTCGCTCTCCCTTTGAAAGCATGCGGTCCGTTTATCTGGCCCGCATGGTCCCAGAAGTCTACTAAGCAACATGTTCTTTGCTAATGATATATTTCTTGTCTGAAGAAATTCTGTTTCTCTCTACTGTAAATCCAGAGTAAATAGAGGTCCTGGGTCATTTGAAGATGTATGAACTGTCTACATGTGTAGAATAGACCGTATCGACGTGTGTGATTGTAAGCATCTTTACCTCCACCCAGGAAACGGCTGTTACTAAATTTCATTACAGCTAGATATTTTGACAAATTCTAAGTACTTCTGTGCTTATTTGGGGTATATTGTTAGAGATAGAAAGTCCAGAGCTTTAACTTTTAGATAGATTAATCTAACACTTTTATCTAAAATAAGGTACTAAAAACATCAACATCAACAGAAGGCACTGGGTGGCGTTACACATACTGACGTCACGCTACTGTGGATGACCTACGGGTCATGTATAATGTAATATGAGTGTGTGTGATATCCAGGTGGAGGACAGTTTGTCCTGGGCATGCTGCAATATCTCAGCTGTTTAAATATTTCATGGTAAACAGAAGGTCACGCGATGATGACTGATTTTATTTCTCAGTTGTCTCTTACATCAAATGCATTAACTTGGTGAAATAATCCGCATGTTGTACTTGTAAACCCTCATCATGAAAGCGCTGCTTGCTGATAACCTCTGCAAAATAAATTACTAATAAAAAGAGACCCTCAACACTATAAACTGCAGAAAGCACTTACAAGTGATGAAGAATTAAAGTGACGAGATTCTGATATCACGTTGAGTAAGTTCTTCACAGTGAATCCCTTAAGAATAAAATAAAACTCAGGTATTTTAGCCTATGTTGCACAGTAAACCACCTCTCCTTGTTTTTCACGAGAAGAATCGCTTGTAATAGGTTCCACTAAACTTGGGCCACCTTCCTGTTGTGTTTCTGTAATGGCGACTGCCCTTTACCATCAGTGTGAGCCACGGGCTGGATGCGCTCAGTTCACACAGCTTCCCGAGAGAGCAGGCTCGAGACAAGGCTGGCTGTGGGTGCCTGCTGTGGAAGTGAACCCATTTCAAGTAAGAAGAAGTCAGAAAAGAGAGGTTACTGGGAGTCGCTGCAGGAGGTGGGACCTCAAAATAGACTGACTGTGTTATCCTACCCTCCACTTGAGTCCCTGCTGCCTGCTCCATCCTCCTCAGAAAGCATCCTGGAGGGGAGGATCCCACCAGCTGTGCGAGAGTCACCATGAAAAGAGTGAGCTAGGACAATGCACAAAGGGGCCAGAAAACGGACATGCATGCACATTTGCCCTTTTGTTTTCTTAAAAAATGTTCCCCAAACATTGATTTAATTGGAGAAACGCCCTTTCTCTTTGTATTGCTATGAAAAGCTCACTGCAGCTATGAAAGTTCAAGTTAATCCAAAATTAACATGTCATGTTTTACTGCTTTGGGTACTGCAAACACATTCTCCTCCTTGTCTCAAAGCAAATTAATTTTGCTTAATTAACTTTGAATTCTCTTAAACTTCTAGAAGTCAGTTCAATTATGCATACATCCAATAATGAATTTTGTGGATTAATTGATGTAAATATACCCTGTTTTGAGTTTGTAATATAGTCAATTCCACCTTTGAAAGAATACCAGAGAGGCCAACAAGTCTGCATTTCAAGAAGAGGACTTCGTTTTACCTCTTCTATGAGTAGAGATTGGTTTCTTAAACTCTTCCTTTATTGTTTCAAATAATAACTCGATTATTTGACTATCTTTTCTTTGTCTTGCCTAATTATTATTACAAGCACATTTCCTCTAAGTATCTGCGTTGCTTCCAAGTTCACCTCCCTTAGACAAGGGATTTTTATAATGTTTGAAGAATCTCCAAGATTATAAAGCCTCTTAGAGAATATGCTGATGAGAGTAAGTGCACGTACAGAATTGTTAACATTTTACTACGTTGCTAATTGAAATGCACATTTAGAGTTTCTGATCAAGCCAATTGTTGGTTGAAACATGCACCAGCAATTCAGTATTTAAAAAAAACAAAACACTCACCTTCTTAAATATCAGTTTGCCTTTCAGACTCAATAATTAAATCATCCCTGCTGTTAGATATAGTAGTATTCTATCTAATATAATGTGTGATTATATTACTATAATTTGATCTTTGTACTTCTCTCTCTCCTGCTGACTTGCATGATGTCTCTGGACAAATACTGTGTCTCATTCATCTTTGAATCTCCAATAATCACTATTCTTGGCACAAGTAGAAACTCAGTATTTTCATTTATTTTACTGAAGGCTTACTATCTTAAATTGGCAGTTTATATTAGTAAAGACATGGAATGCTGTCTCTCACCAGCACACAGTTTGTTCAAGTCTGTCCTTATAAAGCTTCTCTAAGTCACCAAAGCAGCATAGACCTACTGCAATACAGTTACCGCTATCAGAGCGATTTTCATAGTGTGCATTTTTGTTTAAAAACTTCCCTATCAGTGAGTGAATAATGAGAGGGTGGAAACCCTGGTTTGTTCAGGCCTATGTCCCCGATAAGAAAGCATGATTGGTACTAAATTAAACATTTAGAGATAGAGTGGATAAATTGCCGAATGAAAAAAACTTGGCTTATCTGCTGTGAGGATAAGAATGTCGGTCTAATGCAAGAAAATACTCTGGCCCAAAAGAGGAAAAGTGTGAAAACATTTTTAAGAGTGCCCTTTGTCCAAACATAAGCACTGTATTTTTAGCATCCTACGCTGGGCAAATTAAATGATGGTTGATACATTGGTGCCTTTAAATATCTGCTTTAACTACAAGAATATTATTTACTAGGATCACATCATAATACATGGTGTTGCTGAAATGCAAAAATAACTTGGCAGCCTATCGTTAAACCTCACAGCAATTCCGGGATCTAGACCATTATATAGACAGAGGACAGTTGTTTAAAGGTAATATCAGCATTTTAAATGTCCTACATTATCTGATGTTTTAAAATGGATCTTGTTTTCTCTTTGGCTAGCATGTGTGAATGATTCCATTTAGTGAAGATTTTCAATTTCGATAGGAAGAGATTTCCTATCTGAAAATGTGGCTCAGTGGGAAGTGAGAAGTACATTTACAGTCGTTGTTGTTAGCAAATCAGCTGATTCCGGCTCTAAGCCAGAGGAAGAAAAACAAAGCAGACACAGGCTGCTGTCTGTGTTGTGATATATCGAGAGAGGTTTTCTTCTTTTTGCTCACCTCCTCCAGACTTCTTTCTCCCGCTGCTGCAGTGCATATGATGGGAACATCACTCAGGGAGAGGAGGTGAAAAAGAGAAAAGAAAATCAGAGGCCAGCACACCTTATTTTAAATACAGCTTTCCTAACATCATCACCTGTCTAAGCCAGAGAGGAAAAGGGAAAGAGGACATGAGCGCTCCCGTTTTTTTAATAGCGACAACTCTGGGTTTTAACTCTATTACTTCATTAGTATAATTTAATTCTTCCCCCCAACGTTAAGTTTTAGATTTCCTACCAATCAAAAGTAAATATCTACTGATTCTAATCTTCCTGATTTTAGAAGCTTTTATTTTCCTAAAAGTTGAGGTTCAGGGTTAACTCTTTGAAGTATTGGATACCTTAAATATAAATCCTGGGGTCATTGGAAGCAGCAGATTGGGCTGGAAGAAAATGCCAGAGGCATTGGTATAATGTTCAAAGAATCCACAGTGCCAAAAATCCACTTAAACTTATTTCTAAGGAAATATACAGTTTGTACATTTGAAAATTGGAGATAAATTTTATAGTGAAGATGCATCTGAGCTCCATTGTATTTCTCTTTATAAATTTATTTTTTTAACGTTTTTAATAAGTGGAATAGGTTTAGGAAACTATAAAGTTATTTCTATAAAGAACAATATTTCAGTAACAGTAGTAGTAACAGTAAAAGGGTGATCTGATTTCTGCTAGGTCAGAATATCATTTCATTTCCCCCGGATCTAAGGGAAAAGTTAAAACGGAATGTTAATTATTCCTCTAGATTGATGAGCATATTAAGACCAGAATAGTCTTGTCCGCTGGTATTAAGGATTCCAGAATCCATCTCTGGAAAAATTAGTCTTAAATATTTTTTATTGTTTCAGTACCTTTCTGTGTAACTGCATGCTTTTTAATGTTCTTGTGTAACTTCTTGGATTTCTCATATTAACATCTCAAAATTAGAATTTCACATCTGGAGCTAAGGCATGTCAATCTGACCTTAGTAATAATGTTTTCAGAATTTTTGACTTTCAGCTAATTTTTAAATGTAAAGATATAATAACATTTAGACCACACACTTGGGCCTTTTCTGCAAATGTTCTTTCATGTAGAAGGATTTTGACCTAAGAAAACAATACAACATGGTTAGGGACCGCTTAAGTAGACTATTGACCTATCATTTGAACTCCATTTGTTATTTCATGAATAGCGTTTTGTTGTGATTAATAAGTAGTTTAAATTTAGCAGACAGGTGGAAACATTGGAGCATTTCAAAGAAATTCATTGTAAACTGAGAATAAGTAAAGAGCTTACTTTGAGCACTAATGACTTCCTTCCAGTCTTTTTTCTTTTAGACTATCTTGGCTCAGTTTTTAAAATTTCTATGTTGTAATATTATATGTGAATTATATTTTTATATGATATATAATTCTATCAAAAATATGTAGCATATTCATAGTCACAACAACAGGTCTAGCAGACATACTCTACTGGAAAATATCCAAAAATAAGAACCAGGAGAGGTCAATAGAATAACAGGTCTTGGAATAGAACCCACATCTTCCATCCCTTTTTTCTTGGTTTTCTTAGCGTTAGTCAGGAGTGAAGACGTGTTTTTGTGTGTGTGCTAACATAATCACTTTTATTCAGCTTTTAAATGAGGACTGATATTTAGCAAAAAGAAAAATTAGGATATTTAGTTTAATTTCATTTATAAATCTCTCCTGAGATAACCTTTTCTCATATCCCGTTTCTGACTTCATCAGTTGCGTTCTTGGTCTTGGGCAAGACTACTGGGTACATCTACATTTTAATAAGGTGTTGTGGTTAAGGAGATTTTCCTGAATTTTATTTTTAAAATCTTAAATTATAGATACTGTATATTTTTATTTTACTCATTTTAAGTTCCTTATAAATATCCGAATTTGTTAAAATGGAGATGCTGATGTTTCTTATTAACATGACAGAAACATTTTAGTATAATTTTGGGGTGCTATCATGGTGCCAGCACCGTGAGGGTTCGTCCATAGACACGTGGACTGGCAGTTTTTTCGGTGACACTTAAGTTCTATTTGTGTAATTATCTTATCAGGAAAAGCCATCAAACTAACGAAGTGAACTAGTACTTATATTTCTGTTTAGAACTATTTTCTCATTTCCTCATTCCTTCCCTCCTTTCCCTTTTGTCATACTTCCCTCCGGCCACACCTAAAGGAATTTCAGGCAGGTTTATCACCTCTGGTCACTTATTTGCTTGTTTGTTTCTTATATTAGATTTTCTTCATTAAAACATCTCCCCAATAAATTCTTCATTATAGTATTTGTGGGGTTTTGGTTTAATTTGGGCAAAAGAATTATTGACTTTTATGGCCCTAACTTTTCACTTGCTTTTGCCCATCTTTGGTCAAAGGAAAAGAGTGGAGTTTGTGTTCACTACTTATTTATCAACCAGCTACATGTGGCCCCTCCCAGGTATATTGGGAACTAATCAGGTATAAACAGAACCGACCAGGTATATATGGAAACTTCGAGATACATATGGAAAGTTTCAGGTGTATCTGAAACCTACCATACATCCAATATTGACTCCGATTTTACTAGAATCAACCAGAAATGTTAGGACATGATCTCCGTCCAGAAAGAATCAAATTGGTGACATTTTATTCTTATATGTTAAATAAGAACTATTAAATATTTGAATGTGTGAATAAGTGGAGTGGGGAAAGGAATACATCTTTATATGTAAAGAGATTTATTACAAGGAGTTTGTTCATATAATTATGGAGGCTGAGAAGTCCCAAAACCTGCAGTTATCAAGCTAGAGACTCAGGAGAGCCGATGGTGACAGTTTCAGCCCAAAAGACAGCAGGCTCAAGAGCCAAGAAGAGCTGCTGTTTCAGTTGGAGTCTGAAAACAGGAAAAGTGGATGTCCTGCCTCAAGATAGTCAGGCAGGAGGAGTGTCCTTGTACTTGTGAAAGGGTCAGCCTTTCTGTTCTATTCAAGACTTCAACTGACTAGATGAGGCCCACCAAATTAGGGAGGGCAACCTGCTTTACTCAGTACTCCAACTCAAATGTTAACACAGAAACAACCTCACAGACACACCCAGAATAAGAATGGCTACTTGGTGTGTTCCATGTTGGTGGGATTCAAGGCTGGCCTTGCCTTTTGTGTGGCGATGCATGTGCAGGCAATTTTGATAGAGTCTGTTGAAGCATCCTTTGGAGGAAATGAAGAGTTTTGGTGAGCTCAGAGGAAGGACGTCTAACCTACAAGACTTCTCAGAGAAAATGGCATACAAATTAAAACGGGACTTACCCAAAATGTTCTGTGGGGTTTGGATGTGTGTGGATTGTGTTCCCAGTGGAGAGAACAGATGAGTGAGGGCACAAAGGTGGAAGAAAGTGGGGCAAGACCTCAGAGAGAATGAGAGGAATGGCTTTGCCAAGACCAGGAGCTGGAGAAATGTGCGGAGTGTGATGATGTGGGCCCTGGCAAGCCAGGCGGGAGAATTTGTGGGGGTTTTTTGGTTTGTTTTTTTTTTTTAAATTTTTTTCCTTTTTCTCCCCATAAGCCCCCCAGTACATAATTGTATATTTTAGCTGTGGATCCCTCCAGTTGTGGCATGTGGGACACTGCCTCAACATGGCCTGATGAGCAGTGGTAGATCCATGCCCAGAATTCAAACTGGTGAAACCCTGGGCCGCAGAAGCACAGCATGCGAACTTAACCACTCAGCCATGGGGCTGGCCCTGAGTTTGTATCTTAAGAGCAATGGGAAGCCATTTAAGGGTTTTGATTTGGGAAGTGAGTTCACTAAATTTACATTCTAAAAAGGGAAATTTGACTGCAATGCAGAAAATAGATTGGAGGTAAGCAGGAGTGGATCCCGGGAGTCAGTGGCTCCTGCAGGATTGCGTGATTTGAATGATGGAAATGGAGAGTGCCTCTGCCCCTGGCCATGAGGTGGATGAGCTGATCTCTGGATGCTGGAGGCTGTGGGGAAGATGGGGAGGACGGTACACCTCTTAGATTCACTGTGAACAAAGAATCAACCCCATTAGGCAAATTTCCACACAGTATAGGAGGAGAAAAATTTGCATGTTGCAACTATCCTCATCAGTGAAACTGAAAGAAAAGAAAGGGAAATAGGATAAATAATAGAAATAATTCATTGCAGAGGAAATTAAAATTCCCTTTTAGACCTACCAAGTTGAAACAGATTGCTTGATCTCTTTGGGGGTGACAGTCAGCCAGGTATTTTTCACATAGTTAGACTGCATAATCATCGGATGCAAGTTTGTGAGTAGGTCCCAGAAGAAACGGGGAAACCATGCATACATTAGCAGTAACTGTCTGTAAATGGTCCTGTGTCTGAAAGGCATATTCTGTAATATTTACATATGACAGGAGTTTCAATGCAGGTGCTCACCTCAGTCAGTATTTAAGACAGGGTTATGTTTAGGTTTATCCTTCATTATAGTGTTACGGGCAGGACCTTACACAATGCTTTTTCATAAAGATTTCCCCTGAGGACGTTTTTAGCACCTGTTCAATCTTGGCTGAAGCATATTTATAAATACGTACGTATTGCCCTCCCCACGTACAGAGCTGGAGCCGGGTCTGGTGTGAGCTAGACCTGGTGTGAATTACAGAAAGCCCCTCCTCCACACCCGGCAGATGCAGCCCCGAGGCCTCGGCTTGTTAACCAGGTTCTTGAAGGCCAGACCAAGCCATGCATTCTGAGTAAAAACTTCTCTTCCTCCACATTTCACTAGTTTAAATATTGCAGGTCCTCTGTGAGTGTCTGTGTGCCCTTCCCCTGCCAGAGGAGCACAGGCTTGGGGAATGGGTGCGCACCTGGCTTCAGAGCCCCAAACCCTTGTCCTGGGTCCTTTCTGCAGGATGAGGTCACTCTGCTCTCTGTCTCAATCCACATCTCTCCGAATTAGACATTTTCAAGAAACGAGTTATTTGACCATAAGCATTCACTATTTGAAAGATGGTAACAGTTTAGAATTTCTTCCGCCAGATGTTTTGAAGAAATATTCTGACTGATTAGAAAAATATGGACAAACTATTCCGGGAATGTCACAAGACCCAAAGTCTTTCTGAATGCGTAATTTATTAAATGGATTCTGTTCTTTTCCTGAATTTATTAAATGGATTCTGTTCTTTTCCTGAGGACCACTGGCAGGATTTCCTCTCTCCAAAAAAAACAGTTTGCAGCTAATATATTAACATTTTCATTGGTGGAGATTTATGTTTCTGAACCTGTGGTTAATAAAAAATCGTATTCATACTCCATTAGGGGGGAATTTAAAATTGGTTAATACTTTCCAGATAGTTTAAAAACAATAAAGAAAAGAATTTCCTTTTTAGGAGCTATGTGGGGGCGGGTGGGCAAGACACAGCAGTTTACTATCTGCATTAATAAACTAGTACACAGTACTGTCTTTATTGATGCCAACTGTTTGATTTTGCCTTATCCGGTTTCTGTTTACTTATTAAACATGCCCAAGTAGAAGGCAGCTTTGCTCACAATAGAGAGGACATTGTTCTCTTGTATTTATGAGGCAGCTAAAATATTGAGCAAAACATCGTGTTTGTCTTCTATGAGGCTCTGACCTGGTGAATGGGCCGTGCACGTGGTTTTAAGTAGTAATATCTTTTCTTTTTGTGTGAGCCTTCATTGCCATTGTGCCCTGGGCACACACGCAAGCACACAAGAGTTGTTTTGTGTTCATTGAACCCACCTGGTGAGTGAAGGGAGGGCAACTGTTTTATGTTTGTTTGCTAATTAATGATTTTTTTTATTGAGATACAATTACGTAGAACGTTGTGTAAGTTTAAGGTGTACAACATCTTGGTTTGATACATTTATATATTGCAATATGATTACCATCCTAGCATGAGCTAACACCTCTATCCTGTCACATAATTATCATTTTCTTTGTGTGTTGAGAACAATTACGATCTAGTCTCTTAGCTACTTCAAAGTTTATAGTACAGTATTGTTGGCTGTGCATGACATCTCCAGGACTTATTCCCCTATTAGTTGCAAGTTTGCAGTTTGAATGTGCCCTGTACTACTGTGAGACGGGAGGTACCAGCACCCAGAGAAGGATGAAGGCCCTTGAAAGTCCGTGGAGTTTTTTGCAAATGGTCGTTGTTTGTATTTGACACTCAGATCGTATCACTGCTACCTTGAATTCCCAATCCTCATGTCAGAGTGGTGCCATAGGCAGTGGGTAGCATTTTCAGTTCACCCCTCAGTGTAGCACATTGTGAAAGAGTTTCCCCTTGTGGACTCCTGTTACCAGGGGAAAATCCTCCTGTGATTTAGTGCATGCCTTGACTTTATCCATATGTTTTTAGGGGGCTTAATAAATTTATTCTGTGATCTGTTTTTCTTTACCACAAAACATAAGTATCAACACACGCACACTACTTACACACATCCTCATACACACACATCACACACTCACTCACACACACATACCATACACACACATGGTTTTTGGCTATAAATCTGACCTATGTTGGAAGATGTATATGTGAATATATGACGAACTCTCCAAATCAACAGTCAAAAAAATAGACCATCCTAATCCAATTAGAAAATGGACGAAAGACATTTCACCGAAGATGATATAAAGGTGGAAAATAAGCACATGAAAAGATGTTCAGTACCACTAGCCATTAGGGAAATGTAAAGTGAAACCACAATGAGCTGTCAATACCCACCTAGCAGAACAGCTAATCTGAAAAACTGTGACAACAACAAATGCTGGTGAGGATGCAGAGAAACTGGATCATTCGTGCATTGCTGGTGGGAATTCTGGTATTACAGCCACTCTGGAAAACAGCCTGGCAGTTTCTTATAAAACTAGAGAGGGGCCGGCCTGGTCGCCCAGCAATTAAGTGCGCACAGTCCACTTCTCGGCATCCTGGGGTTCACTGGTTCGGATCCTGGGTGCGGACATGGCACCGCTTAGCACGCCATGCTGTGGTAGGTGTCCCCTGTATAAAGTGGAGGAGGATGGGCGCTGATGTTAGCTCAGGGCCAGTCTTCCTCAGAAAAAAGAGGAGGATTGGCAGCAGTTAGCTCAGGGCTAATCTTCCTCAAAAAAATTTTAAAAAAATAAATAAAACTAGAGAGGCAACTACCATATGACCCAGCTATTATACTCCTCGGCATTTTTCCCAGAGAAACAAAGACTTACGTTTATGCAAAAACCTGTACATGAAAGTTCATAGCAGCTTTATTCATAATAGCACCAAACCAGAAACAGCGTAGATGTCCTTCAAATGGCTGAATGGTTCCACAAACTGTGGTACATCCATACCGTGGAGCAATGCTCAGCAATAAAACAAACAGATTATCGATACACACAGCGAGCTGGGTGACTCTCCAGAGAATTATGCTCCAGGTTTTTGAAATTCATAGTTTCATAGAGATTTTTTTTTCTGATTATACATAATAGTTATTGATTCTTGGAAAACTGGAGAATATGGGAAAGAGCAAAAAGTAATGTACCATAAACCCACAACTTAGAGCAAACCCCTGTGGATTTGTGAATGTGTTCTTTCAATCTGCCTTCTATCCCTTCTCTCTTTCTGCTTTGTTTCCTTAGGACTTTTTAAACTAATTCATGGAGATATAAAAAAAAAAAAATACCAAAGGTTCATGACTTAAAGTTAACCAACGGAAAGTAAAATTACACACAAATCTCGGAGGTTGTGAAACATGAGATGGCACTGGTGTCTGGATGAGGAGCGCCAAGAAGGCAAAGACCCTAGGCTCTGCGTGATTCTCTCCCTGGGGGCTATTTCTTTGCCTAGCACATCCCTGCATATTAAATGCTTGTTGAAAGGAAACATCATTAAGTGACACTTTTCACATCAATTAGGATTTTTGTGTGATTTGTCGCTTTAAGAACCTAGAAAGTTATTTTTCCTAGAATTTGCCTCAAGGAGAAATGACCATGGTCAAATAGTTGGTTAAACTACTGAGAGAAGGAATGAAAAGTAAGTGGGCAGAGACAGAGTTTTGCTGAGAAACAGTCTTACCAAGTCTCCTTTTAGTTACCAACTCAACCAACATTTAAGGTCAAGAATCTTCTCTTCACTTATTTAAAACATAACTTTGTATAGTTGATAACAGTGTTATCAAAATTTCTAAAAAGTTGGACTACCTGATTTCTGCAGTGTTTTTGTCCATTTTTTGTTAATGAAACCTAAGAACATTCAATGAAGGCTGACTTTCCATAGAGGCAGAACCGCAAGCTCTTCAGGTATCTTCAGAAAAACACAGTGACTTGGTTCTTTTCCTTTGTAGAATATTTCTTCTACTTCCAGAAATCAGGATGGATATAACTTTCCAGTTATATGACTAAATTTTCTACTTTTTTATATAACTGACCTGCAGAATCAGCTTGACCCTACCTGTTTCAGAGACAATGGAGCTATGCAATAAATAATCCACATTAAGCACATGATAAAAATCAGGGTGTGCTTTTACTGTTTTCATTCATCTTCCTCACTTAATATCTCATTTCATTTTTTTCCTTCACCGTTGAGCAGAGGAGCCAGCACGCAATTTTACTGACTGGAGATTTATTGAGTTAACAAAATAAATCTTCAGTTTTGCATCATTTAATTTACTTTGGTTCAAATCATTTGCTTCTTTATAGGACTGTAAATAGAATTATCCAGTCCTATCAGAGCTAGATGTGCTGTTATGACTACAGATTTTGATAGGTACCAATGTACGTTTGTACATTTGATATTTATGGTAATTCATAAATCAGAGTAGAAGGTTGATTAGCACATGCACACATGTCCATTATCCTCACACGTGTGTGCGTGTGCACTTCATTTCCTGGAGTGTAAGCATAAGGAGTTGAATCATCGCTGAAATTTACTGATGTAAAATGACACAAGATTTTACCAAAATAAGGTAGCTTGGAGCATTAATATTGTCATCCAATATCAACTGAGGTCATCTAACACAACCTAGTTTCTGATCCTTGAATCTCTTTTTCAACAAACCTGCTTAAATGGCTGTGTAGCCTCAGCTTATCTACTAATGACGGGGAACTTACTATCTTAGAAGCAGTGCATGGCAGGGCCAGCCTGGTGCCATAGTGCCTAAGTTCGTGGACACTCTGCCTCGGTAGCCAGGGTTTGTGGGTTCAGATCCTGAACGTGGACCTCCACACCACTCATCAAGCCATGCTGTGGCAGTGTCCCACATACAAAATAGAGGAAGATTGGCACAGATGTTAGCTCAGAGCCAAGCTTCCTCACCAAAAACAAAGCAGTGCATGGCTATCCATAAAGTTTATTAGAAAATAGTTCCCTTGTGTTGTGTTGATACCTACCTCCTGCTAGGTTCTTACAGCATCCTTGGATTTGTGTAAAAACCCTGGTATATAATAAATTCTCATAAGAAGTGGTATTTATAATGATGATGCTGATGATGATCATGATGATGACAGTAAGGACAGTATGTATGGATTTACCATTAATGCAGCCTAAATTTACATACTGCCTTGGTCAGATTAATGTTTGCACAACTAAATTCTTAGGATTTTACTCACTCATGCTCAACCTATCTTATTATTGTGCAGTGAGTTTTGGGTTAAGATATACATTTGTGTCTATTGGATTTCAATTAGGATCTAGACTGTCAAATTCCTTTCTATGCTTCACCATGCAACACCCTGGCTTTCCCTGTGGTCTCAGCCATCCCAGAATTCCATTCTAATGTCAAAGATGCTTCTACATGTCTGGGCCTTTTACCGGAAGCCTCCCCACGGTGACAGAGACCCTTTC
Source organism: Equus przewalskii (assembly GCF_037783145.1). Classification (NCBI taxonomy): domain Eukaryota; kingdom Metazoa; phylum Chordata; class Mammalia; order Perissodactyla; family Equidae; genus Equus; species Equus przewalskii. The sequence goes on from NC_091846.1 coordinate 76,595,484, forward strand.
CCAGAGAGACAGCATGCACCTGCCAGCATTTCTGCTAGGCTTGCACCGATCTGTGAGCTACTCCACTTCACATCTGTAGTGCAAGCACAGAGTTGAGTCAGAAAAGAGTAAATTAATAGTAAAACAGCCTATGAAATCTTAAAACTTCATGAGACTTTGCATTCTGTGTAAAATAGATCTATGTTTAATAATAATTCCACCACTTTATGTCCTCCCTGACATTTTCAAGCAACATTTTTAACTCTAGGAAGAAGCCTGGGGACGCTGTTCGCTCTTCCTCCCCCTCCCATCTCCCCTGCAGGAAACTTGTAACTGAGCTTGAGCAGCGCTGGGGGGTGAGGACAGAGAGTGTTGGTGGGTGGATTCCTGGCTTGGAGACCTTAAACAAGCTTCAGTTCCCCTATCCCTTAGACGGGCGCAATCTTCTCACGATCCATGTGAAGTGCCTCTGAAACAGCCAGTCGAGGATTTGACACATGATGTTAGTTCCCACCGCCTTTCCCTTTGGGTAGAATTAGTCAAATAGTATTCATTCATCTATAACTTTTAACATTATACAGCCTACAGGTTATAGTCTTTTACTCTGTGGTAGAAACAACATCCAGAGAATTCCCTTGATCTGCCAATCTTTTAAAAATAAATGAGTAATAATTCTTGTTTTGACAAATGACAGTCTCTGACGTTTCTCACTCTGCACATTGAGATATCTATATGTTGCCAAGTGTTACTGTTCCAAGTTATGCATGAGTTAAAAGAAGACGATTAAATAAACAGATTGTTTGAGCTTTAAGTATATGATTTTGAGTCGTAAAAGAGATGATATAAAAGATGTTGAATATTGAGTTCTAAGATTTGACTACTGGGAATTGTGGGACCATTAATAGGTCACAAAGTTGGAAAGTCAGTCAGATGAAACCTTTGTACCGATTCATCTAGCATGGTTTTCTGGCACTGTTCTGAGATTATGGGACAACATCAGTGGAGTTTTAGCTAGTCTGCGGGGAAGTCTATAACCGATGGCCCACAATCATTCTTACCTATTTTCAAGTGTAAAAGAGCTATGATCTTTTCTTTTCTTTTTTTGTGTGTGATGGTTTTTTTTTTTTGTTTTATTGCAGTAACATTGGTTTATAATATTATATAAATTTCAAGTGTACATCTTTATTTATTTCAATTTCTGTGTAAATTACATCATGTTCACAACTAAGGACTAATTACTGTCCATCACCACACACCTGTGCCTAATCACCCTTCCATCCTCCTCCCTCCCTGATGTTGTCTTTTAGCTGTTTATTACTTTGAGAACAGGAAAGCATATTTTATAGTTTAAGACATTCTGCGTTGTTAACAGCATTTGTTATAATTGTTTTAATTTCTCAAAATGTTTCTTTACTTCGTTTGACTTAGTTACTTGATCCAGGGCTCATTAATGAAAAAGCACATTGACTACAAGCTCCCCATTGATGCCAGGCATATTCTTTCCAGGAAACACTCATAGTCTATGTGTACACTGCAACCTGAGTGTAGAAAGCATTCCACATACAGTATCTTGATTCGATTCTCATAAAATTGCCAAAAGCTAGAGATGGAGAATGATTTTACTCCATTTTTACTACATTTTACAGATAATAAAATGAAGATTTAAATTTCTTCAGAAAGGGTCGAATAGGACTCAACTCTAAGTCTCCAGATTCTGGTTTCAACATTTTACTAGGTATATTTTTCAAGTATTTCTCTGTCCTCATGTGCTGTTTCATTATTAAATGATATCAAGGGGAAAATGAGTACTTTTAAAAGCCAAAAAGTAAACTTATAGTGCCTTCTTTTTCCTGATACTAACCTTCCCATTTTAAGATACAGTTTGGCTGATAAATAAGAACCATATTTCTAGTGAAATCATCCTAGACACTATTGAACACTGGGAGAAATTTTAAATTTGTATACAAGGTAATGAGTTCTATTTTCTGGATCATCTTTATGCCAACAAGTTTTCCGGCAAAGAGGAAGATACTCACAACCAATCTTTTTTTTTTTTTTTTTTTTTTGAGGAAGATTAGCCCTGAGCTAACTACTGCCAATCTTCCTCTTTTTGCTGAGGAAGACTGGCCCTGAGCTAACATCCGTGTCCATCTTCCTCTGCTTTATACGTGAGACGCCTGCCACAGCATGTCTTTTGCCAAGCGGTGCCATGTCCGCACCTGAGATCTGAACTGGTGAACCCCAGGCCACTGAAGCAGAACGTGCGAACTTAACCGCTGCGCCACCGGGCTGGCCCCCTCACAACCAGTTTTAAAGCACCATTCCTGCCATTAGACAAACTGCCCTTTAAAATCCTCTATTCTGATTGGTTTCCTCCTGGACTGTTACGTAATTAACAGCACTGTCTGCAACTACCAGGGTTAATTTCACATGGCTTCTTCTACCCAGAATTTGACTGAAGAAAAAAATGCTATTATATTCATGTTCCCTTATAGAACAGGTCATAGCTGCTATAAATTCTCCACCATAAAGACACCTAAAATGGTGGATGGGGAGGTTTAAAGAAATAGTTGAGGTGGCTATAAGGGGAACTTATCAATTGACAACTTTTTAACAATTCTAAAAGAAACAGTGGTATTTTTCATATTTGACTCTGTAATGATAACAGGAGCTAGTTGTTCTTTACAAGATGTTAACTGGCCACTCTCAATGGAATACTAACCTATGTAATGATCATCAAGTAAGTAAGAAAGAAAAGATGACATCAGGAAGAGGGATGGAAAACTTCCATGAAAACCAGAAGAATTGAGAGTGGTTATAATCATTAAGACTTTTTAGTCACTAAAATTTTGTAAATTTTAGGCAAAATGGCCTCTGACCTTCGTAACCCAATCTCTTGCTAATATTATTGCCCTTGACCTTTTCCATTTCTTCCACTGCCCCAAATCCTAACTCACCCATCCCACCTCAGGCAGTGGAGGAGCTCTGGTGAAAGAGAAACCACCGCATAAGCTGGTCTCCAGCTCCACCTGGGCCTCTCTAGTGCCAGCTAAACTTCTGATGTCTCCCTGCTGGATGATCATGTCTCCGCCCCACGGAAAATATCTTAGATTCTTATGACTTTCCTCAAGCCAACGTCACCTAGTCATCTAAACCTCAACTGCTTTCTCTCCTAGAAAAACCGCAGCCACAAAGCAGTGGTTCCTCTACCCCAACCCGCAGAGGCTCCCAGCCCTTGGACCCATGTGTATGACCTTATCTAGCACCTTCACAGTGGGAGGTGCGCCCTCCACTCTACTGAATTCCATGCCCTCTTCCTTCCTCAGCAACTTCTTTCTCTTCAAAATCCCCCACATCTTTCATTTTCGTCTTTTCTCCAGTCTTTCTGTGCTTCTACCTCAGTATATAAGCATTCTGAAGTCTCTCCCACTCCCTATCCAGCCTCTCAACTGCTTCACCTCAGCCCTTCATGGGCAAGATTGAGGAGAAAGAAGGCCCACTTCCAGGCCACCAACTGCAGTCTGTGTCCACCCCACACACCACCCGTTTCCTTCTTTCTATGGTCTCTTTTCTGTTACAATCTTAAAAATGCGTTATTCCTTTGTTTTGATGACTCTGATTTCTTTTAATTTTCCTGCTCCCTTTCCTGAACATTCAATTGTGTCTTCACTCCTAAAATTTTAGTCCCCTTTTGAGTGAGCTCATCCACTTACATGGTTTTAGTCATCTGCACGTTGATGACTTCCAGATCTTATTTTCTAGTCTGTCTGAATTTCAGATTGTTATAGCCAATTATTTCTTGGAACTCCACTTTAACAAGTAATTCAAAGTCAACATGACTAATGTAAAATTTAAGACTTTCTTTCTCAAAAAACATATTCCCCCTCTTGAGATCGTTCTGTCATTGAATGAACCTACTATCCATCCTGTTTCCCCAGACAGAATCTTGAAAAGCATCATTAATGTGTCTCTTTTCTCTTCCCTCTGTATTCAATCTGTCCCCTCATCCTGCCAGTTCGGCCTCCTCCTCGATGCCTCTCTCTCTCCTCCTCTTTTCTTCACCACTGCTGGTCTCTCACTGGATCACCTCACACTCTGAGTTGCCTCATCTCTTTCCCGATAATCTTTCATTGGGCTACCAGAATGTTCTTTCTGAAACAGCAGTCTGATCATGACATTTCTTTGTTTCAGCACCATCAGGACTGCCCATCACTTCCAAGACATAAATTACTCTCTTTTGCAAGATATTAAAAACTCTAGCTTCTTCTCCAACTTCATCAATCTTTGCTCCTCTCACCTTAGGCTCTAATTTTGCTGACATACCTGAGTTCCCCATACTCATCATGCACACTCAATCCTGTGTGCTTTTCTATGTGTTGCTAGTTATTCCAGGGACACCATTAAGTCCTGCATTTGCTTGGCAAATTCTTACTTAAGTGTCAAGTATTGGAACAGATGCCTCTCCTCTCCCACAGACTTTGCTCATCACCCACCGTGGGTCCGGTCCCCTTCCTGCACTCTTACAAACACCTAGCGTGCATCTTTCCTATTCTACTTCCATAGTGTACTCTGGCCCCATCTTCTCTTGTCTTTGCCCCTGGGTACGTTATTTTGTTCCTGTTGAGCTTCCAAGGGTGAGTCTGGTACCTTTATATCCTCAGCTGCAGTATTGTGTATTTGGTAAGTGATTCCTACATGTTTGAATGTAAGGAACAAATCAATGAATTAATCAACTACCTCATAATTAAAAGATATTGACAAGAAGAAATAATAAATTACTCTAAATTAAAAATCTTTAATACAAATATTAATTTCAAAGCATATGATAGGACCCGCCAAATTTCTGTATGAAATATGTAAAACATTGTGAGTTTCTCCTTTCGGTAGGAAGAGTACAGCTAAGGTGAGAACCAAGTAAAACAGTATAAATATGTTCTGGTACAACAAGAACTTTTTTTTTTCCTTCCTGAAACATCACGTGACATTATGTACCAAAGCCTCATAAACACATGAGTACACAATGTCCAGGTGATTTCCATTATTCTGGAGACCAAATACGGCTGAAGTGATTTTTAACCACTGGATTTTGACTACAAGCCAAGCCATAATGCCTTGTGTTTGTTATCCTAACAGGTATTTGAACCAGACCCTACGAGAAGATCTGTCAACAGCAGAGCATTCTCTGAACAGGGAAAAATTCACTGTTTTGAAACAAGCTCTGAATGTAGTTGGCTTCAGTAACTTGGTGAGTCATATCGTAAACATTTCACTGAGAAAACCAACCTTCTACAAATTTATAAAAGTTACTCATTCAAAAACATTTACTGAGTTGCTATTAAATTCTGGAAATTGTTGCAAACACTCATGATTCAGCAGAGAATAAACCCCAATCTCTGCCTCCTAGAGTTTATATTCTAGTGGGGGAGACAGACAGAAACATGGGCTCAGGATCACAGATACTACAAAGACAAATAGACAGGGACAAGAGGAGAGGCCACTGTTTTCAAGACGCTGGTCAAGGAGACCTTTGCCCAAAATGAACCATGTGAGCAAAACAGATCAAAGAACTTCACATAGACTAACTCAAGGAAAGACTGGCAAATCTGAAGGAACTGTTTACTGCTAAGAATCACTTTTAAAAGTAATCTACTCACTTTATTAAAACGTCTTCCTGAACAATATAAAGCTTTTTTTATCCTTAAAGAATCACCAAATACCTGCAAGCATTATGAGGCCAAAAAGTACAATTTAAAATATTTAAACCTCTGCTGTCCAGGAGAAATCTCTGTGATCATAGAAATGTTCAGGGTCTGTGCTGTATGATATAAAAGCCACTAGCAACATGTGGCTACTGGGGACTCGAAATGTGGTTAGTGAGACTGCAGAAATGGATTTTTAATTTTTCTTAATTTTAATTAATTTGAATTTAAATAGTCTTGTGTGGTCAGTGGTTACTGAATTGAACAGCACAGATCCAGTGAATAAGAGACGTGAAATGATCGAAGCCTTGAGACCTCTCAGAATTCCCACAAATCTCTCTTTTGCTTATGCATTCTCTCTTCCCCCCATTCCATATGGTGTCGTTTTGAATTACAGCCAGTTGCTCATTAGCAATTAATATAAGATCACGTGGATAGCTGTGGTATACCAGTAGTTCAGGAACTCTGATTTAGTCAAAGATTTCAATATGCTCTGTTTCTTTTTCTTAAACCAATAAGTTGATGAATTTGGGTCTTTCTTTTTTCCCTTGCCCACGTAGATAAAGCTAATGGGACAGCAACTGGGTGGGAGTGGATGGGAAGGTGGCAGGAGGGGTAAGAAAATGGGGACTCACCCTAAATGACGTAGATGTGGGCATTTTGCTCCACTCCACCCTCGCCCCATTGAGAGTGGAGTTCTAGGAATGTGCAATCATATGGTATCTTGTTTTCTTTCTTTCTTTTTTTCTTTGTTCTGATTATCCAATTTTTGTCTTTTACTAACACTTAGCCATGTGAACTTTTCTGTCTTTGCACTTGCTATTCTTGTCCTTTTTGTCATTTTTCCCCCTTTCTCCATGCCTGAAATTTCTGTTTCCTTAGGAAACTGGGATACAGCGTTGGGTAGGAACCATTCTACCAAAGGACCAGTTGCTTGGAAACAGGGTTTTAAAAATCCATAATTGACCTGAAAGGCAGGGTGAGCAAAGTATATCTTCCACCTAAGGTATCTAATAGAGAAGCTAACAGCCTTTTTGGTGAAAGAAATATGTGCATTCTAACAAAAGACGTGGGGGTCGTCACTTAATCTTGATCCTTTGGGGTGACTGGATGGTGAAATCTAGTCCGTTCAGGAGGGGTAGATCGTGTCCAATAAGAGTGGAAGGAAGGTATTTCTGGGCTGGTGAGGCCCTTGAATCAAGACCTGGAAGTGATCGTTGTCCTGGGAGGTCTGTCTTTAAGGTGCCTCCACCGCTGCCCTCCCATCACCACCACCAGCAAGATGGTGGGAGATTGTTTCTCAGGAGACACAGAAGAGCAGCCCCTGCCTTCTGCCCACAGAGCAAGGTATTTTCACCTCTGTCATGGTATTCACCCATTATAATTCACATGATGGCTAGTTTTCACTGTTCTGTGTCCACACTGCACTGTAAGATCCTTGAGAATGGAACCAAGTCCCCCTCTGTGTATCCAGAAGTGCCTATGCCTACCTCACAGGACGCTGGAAAAGTTCATGAGGAGTTACTGGATTTATTTAAAAGGGGGAAAACTTGTCAAGTAGTGGAAGAGATAAAATGTTATTCAAACAAGCATAAATGAGGAAAATTTGAAGCACTAATTTATGATTTAGGGGTTACCCAAAACATTTTTAAGAAATGCCAAAATCATAGAATATTATACCTGAAATTACTTAGAGATCATCTTTTTCAATGCTCTCATTTTAAAGATAATAAAATCATACCTCATGATGAAAACTAGAGATTCTGCAGGAAATTCATGGACGTCCCAATGACTAGATTGTTTCAACAGGATATTTATAAAGCAAATAAGTGTTGTTCTCAGTGAAACTCCACAGGCAGGAACTTTTTATTCCCAAATTATGGATTAGGAAAGTGAGAATTTAAAAGGTTATGTCACTTGCCCCATATTAAACGTAATCAATTTTACTACTGATATCATCACACTAAATATTTGTTACTCTAGAGAAGTACATTTTTTAACTTACAACTTTTTCTTGACTTTCTTTCTTGCCACAAAATGACTGTCCAAAACTAAATTTAAGATCTAATTTCTTTCTTTTTTAAAAAGTATTTTCCTAAGGTCATATTAGCTTATAAATTTGGCTTGTAAATTTCAGGTGTACATTATTATATATCAGTTCCTGTGTAGATTGCATCATGTTCACCACCAATAGTCTAGTTTTCATCTGTCGCCATATATGTGTGCCCCTTTACCCCTTTCACCCTCCCCCGAACCCCTTCCCCTCTGGTAATAACCGATCTGTTCTACCTATGGGAGACCAAATGTGTGTGTTTTTTTGTCTATCTTCCACATATGAGTGAAATCCTATGGTATTTGTCTTTCTCCATCTGACTTATTTTGCTTAGCATAATACCTTCAAGGTCCATCCATGTTGTCACAAATGGCACAATGTTGTCTTTTTTTATGGCTGAGTAGTATTCCATTGTGTGTGTGTGTGTGTGTATATATATACACACACATATATACACACATATATATATTGTATTGTATATTGTATATATACATTGTGTGTGTGTGTGTACACACCACATCTTTATCCATTCATCTGTTGATGGGCACTTGGGTTGCTTCCACATCTTTGCTATTGTGAATAATGCAGCAATGAACAAAGGGATGCCTGTATCTTTTTGAATTATTGATTTCATGTTCTTTGGATAAATACCCAGTAGCAGAATAGATGGGTCATATGGTATTTGTATTTTTAATTTTTTGAGAAGTCTTCATACTGTTTTCATAGTGGCTATACCAGTTTTCATTCCCACCAACAGTGTATGTGGGTTCCCTTTTCTTTACAACCTCTCCAAATTTTGTTATTTCTTGTCGTGTTAATTATAGCCATTCTGATGGGTATGAGGTGATATCTCATTGTAGTTTTGATTTGCATTTCCCTAATAGTGATGTTGAACATCTTTTCATGTGCCTGTTGGCCATCTCTGTATCTTCTTTGGGAAAATGTCTGTTCATCCCTTGTGCCCACTTTTTGATTGGGATGTTCAACTTTTTGTTGTTGAGTTGTATGAGTTCTTTATATATTTTGGAAATTAGCCCCTTGTTGGATATATGATTTTCAAATACTTTCTCCAAGTTGGTGGGCTGTCTTATCGTTTTGTTGATGGTTTCCTTTGCTGTGCAGAAGCTTCTAATTTCTTTCTTTATGCAGCATTCCAGATTCTCCAATATCCCTTCAGCAAACATCCTCATACTTCCTGCTACTTTTTCTCAAATATAGCTCTTACCAATAGCTATTTTTTCTGTTTTCCTTAAAATACCTTTAAAAAGTAGTTAGCATCTTGTTTATCTGGGCATAGTTGTTTCTATTCTGCCTCCCTTAATTTGTCAGCAGAAGTGAAAAATTCTATAATCATAGCTTGGGTTTATCTCATGAGAGAGATAACTGGAAGATGGAAACCATCACATACATTCTCTAGTGAGGCAGACACGGTGGCTGTGAGGAGCTTCCATTTGCAGTTCTGTATCACGCCTGGGAGGACACACGTGAAGTCTGACCTCGCAGGTGACATCCAGGCAGTCAGACCATCATCACACAATGACTCATTTTTCATTATGATGCTTATCTAGAAACTAGTAATTTCTATCAGAGCATCACTTCCTTATATTCTTTTGTTTAAGGAACAGAACAATTGATTTAGAGGAAGTGTGCATTGAATTATGAGATTTTGATTTTGAGCTGGAGATTGGTAGTTCTCTTTTTGAACATTTGGGATCTGAAAAATCACAGCCTCACTACTAGGCTCCACATCAGTTTTTTAACCTCCTTTTAGGTTTTTAAAGGATTTGTCTTTTAATCTTGCTTGTAAGCAATCTTAGTCCTTTTCTCTATTTGTAAAATGTGTAGGAGGTGGAGAATCTGTTTGTGATTCTAGCAGCCATATTACACATCGGAGACATTCGGTTCACCTCTCTGACTGAGGCCGACTCCGCGTTCGTCTCTGACCTCCAGCTTCTGGAACAAGGTCAGTGGAACAGACCTTCTAACATTCATCTCACGGATGTGCAGTTTTGCAGACGTGCCAGTAGATGGAGACACAGTACAGAAAAGCCAGGTGGAATAAACTTCCACCGTAGAAATCAGCGAGGGCGGTGGCGAAAAGAGGACTGTATCCAATTTGTTCTTCTTTCTTTCTTACAAATGGTTATGGGAATGAATAACAAGATGTCATTTATGCTCTCATGCTGCCCACCGCATTGACAGCACTGATTCTTCAGCACATCCTTGGGTTTATTTGCACTGTTCTGAGTGTTCTCTACCCCCACCCCTGCCATCCAGTATATTTTGGGGGCATGTTAATAGCTGAACGTTTGAAACAGAATGTAATTACTTCCCTTCAAAGATCTTGCCAAAAATCTCTCTCTTCTTTGAAGTTGTTTTGTTAGTCACTACCAGATTTTTTCAAAGTACCTTAAAATCACAGATTGTCAATGACCAGTGTATCTTCACCTCATATCAAAGTAATTTAACAAAGGACTGGGAAAAAACATTCAGGGCCATGTGTGAGGGCAAGGAGGGAAAAATAATCCTCTTGTTACTTAATGCAGGAGCCCCACGAGCTCATTAACATTTTAATGACTATAAGCTGTTTCTCTAGTCGAATTGGACAATTAAGGTGGTCGTTTAGTTTTCTTTAATACACACATTTTCTAATGAGTCTATATAAACTTATACATTATAACCATAAACTACAGTGTTCTCGCTGTCAAAAAATAGGTACTAACTTTACATTTTCAATGCTGCTTTAAATTTAGTGGCTGGATGGTTACAAGTATCAACTGATGAATTGGTGTCTGCTTTGACAACTGATATCCAATATTTTAAAGGTAAGTGTTTCTATACTCTGAGTTTCATCTTTGTGCAATTGTGGTCTTCTTTGAAATATGGAAAGTAAATATAACCTTGCCTTTCCCCACCTAGAGAAACTGGTTCTACGAATTGGATGCCAAATGAGAAAAGCATTATGAACCTATTTGGTTACTTGATATGACTCTGTACTGTAAACTCTTTACACTCTATAGAGACCATTTTGATTAACTGGTCACCTTTTCTAGCTAATCACTCATTTTAGACAAATAAAGTCATCAATCCAAGAGGATTTATTCAATTAAAACGTTGGTTCCATTGCCTATGTGGCGCCATGCTGCCCTCCCCAATGAAAAGCGTCCTTTTCCCTCTGCCTCATCAGTCATAGTAATAGCTTCCGTTTATTGAGCACTTATGAACTGATGGGAATTGTGCCAAGTGCATAAATGTTGGAATTTTTAAATTCTTACAAATCGCTATGAAGTTGGCATAACTATTTCCATTGTAACAAATGAGAAAACTAAGTTTCAAAGAGGTTAAGTAACTTTGAATGTCAGATCGCTAGTAAATGGCATGTTTGGAATTAGAATCTAATGCTATCTGGCGCCCGAGGTGAATCCTAAGTTATACACATCTCTGTTCACTGGGCAAGGAGAGTGGTTTTCCTCCGTGCTGTTTGGTTATTCTCCTTAAATCACTGCCTCACCAACCTTCTTCGTTACTGTGATTTTGAGGACACACTGTCCATCTGATCTTTCTTCTCTCCATCACCACTGTTCTTGCCTATGTTCCTGTTGGACCTACTTGCAGGTATTTAGGTGCGTGGCTTAGCATTTCTGCCTCATGTTTAGACTTCTCTTCTGTGACCAGACTTCATGAATCCCTGATTATCTCCACTCGGCTGCCTAAAAGTCATTCTTTTTTTTTTTTTTTTTTGAGGAAGATGGGCCCTGAGCTAACATCTGTGCCCATCTTCCTCCACTTTACATGTGGCATGCCTGCCACAGCATGGTTTCATAAGCAGTGCATAAGTCCATGCTGTGGATCTGAACCGGGGAACCCTGGGCTGCCGAAGCGGAGTACGTGAGCTTAACCCCTATGCCACCAGGCCAGCCCCCAAAGTCATTCTTGACGCCTCTTGCTTCTCCTCCACTGAGTACATCAGACACATGTCAGCTCTCCTCCATTCCTCTCTCTGATTCTTACTGCCTTCTCTTCATTTCCATTGCCACTGCCTTAATTTATCATTCCTCCCTTAGATTATGGCAAGAACATCCTTGGTAATCTTTTGTCTGGCCTTATCTCATTTTACCTTTTTACAACACTGCTTGAGGAATAATCTTTCTGAGTGCAAATGTGATTTTCATCCATGGATAACGATCTTTCAAAGATACTCCAACTTCTTTAGAGTAAATCTCATCCCTTCAGGGTCACATAAGGGGTCCTTTATTAATATTCAGGCCATAACTAACTTTTCTGCTTCATTCTTAGCCATTTTCCTACCACTGCCCTTGCATCCAACCACATTAAGTTTCTTGAGGTTCTCCAAATGCATTATGATTTATCATGACTTTTTAAAGAAAGATTGAACTCACCATTAATACCTGTAATTTAATCCATGGGGGTCTTTTTGTTTACCCTGTCCTGCTCTGCTTCCTCATCCGCCATGTTGATGACCCATCAAAACCCTTCGATCATGTTCACTCTAGAGACCTCAATTCATAATATCATAGACGGCGCACCTGCTTTCACTGCCACCCTGTATTGATCCAGATGGCCTTGAACTTATAGCTCCCTGACTCTTCATTACCTGCTGCTTCAGTTTTTTCCTTTTCTCTCAGCCTGTCTCAGAAGTGGTTCTTCCTGACCTGTACCTCCACTGAAGGACAGCTTACTCGACCCTCATTTCACACACTCATCATCCTATAACTTGACTCCTTGCTCAGCCTGAGTTGCAATGGTTGGCCAGGTCAGCCAGTGCCACAGAATATGAATAGCAGTTTCCCATTTCCTCTTGACTCTCTAGCATAAATGCTGTCATAGGCTCAACTCCAAATCATCCTCACTTGTTTTTTTTTTTTTTCTTGGTTTCTTCTCTAGTCTATTCTCTTCTAAAAATCTTATCATTCAAGAATTCAATCACCATCTCTTTGAGAATGACATAAAAATTTCCACCTTAGGGCTCAATCTTGTTCCCAAACTCCTGACTCGCATTTTGGTTAGCTAAATCATTTCCTTGAAAATATTTAAAATATGACTAATTTTCCAGATGGCCAGGTTTACCCAATGCCTTGGGGATGATTCAATATCCAAGCCAGTGAGCTGTTATCAGAACACTTATTAGGAGGAGCCTGCAAAGAATCGGCTCCCTAACTGAAAGGAAATTACACAGCCTGCATCGAGGTCAAAAGCTGTGGTCAACATTTGTAGCAAATAAGATGGCAATGTATACGACACTCATTTTACAGAAACATGTTATGTGATGACTAACAGAGACCTCATTTATTAGCGCCATAATATATTTTTTAACATCTTTTGATGTATACGGAGGTATGAGGGATAAGTAGAAGATGTAGTTTCATTTGCTTCCAAATGAAGGCACCCTTGTTCTTATGCCGCCTCTCCTTTCTACTATTTTAGGAGACACAATCATTCGGCGACATACTATAGAGATGGCTGAATTTTACCGGGATCTCCTGGCCAAGTCCCTGTACAGTCGTTTGTTTAGCTTTTTGGTGAATACCATGAATTGCTGCCTCCACGGTCAAGACGAGCATAGCAGGTAGGTTGATGGACCCTGGTCCTCAGTGTTACTCCTTCATGGCCAACTTAAAAGGCTCACTCTTAAGGATGCTTCATAGTGCAGACTGACCCATAAGTTAAACCACCATTGCAACATTTTATTTTAACAAGGTGATCTTACTTGAGAGTTTTATTGACTATTTTTGAGAGATTTAATCCCCTCCTCCACACACACACACACACACACACACACACACACACACACTGATGAATTAATCAAATCGTCTCTCGTGTATATATATATGGCTCTTGGAGTACCAAGAAGTATAAAAAAATTTATAAATCTAGGATGAAGGCAGTCCAAGAATAGCTAAAGCATTTAAGTTTGTTGAGAAGCCCATGTCTTTCTCAGAACCAATTTGATGATTTTTTTCGGATGGTAATTCTTTCTGTTTTCTTCTCCTATTTTGTGGATTATCGACAAAGGGTCTCTATGGTAATCATTTTGACTCATAGCCTTAATCATCTTTAAGCAGTAGCTTTTCAGAGCTATTTGATCATCTAAAGATTATAGATCTCTGTAGCATCTTATCAATGGAAAACTTCGTTAGTATTCTTGTCGCTAATAATGACCTTGAGCAAGCCATTGAAAGCAAAATTGCATCCAGAAGTCTTCACACGTATGCTTGTCTTTGAATAAAACCTTTTGAGAATTTCTTTGTTGTCCATATAGACTTCTTCAACAAATTCCTGAAAATTACTGCCTTTAGAAGTTTCTTGGAAAACATTAGAACTAACACGTATTAATGGGAAAGTTTTTAAATAAATATAGACATCTCAGAAGATTTCAAGGACAAAGAGATACTAAAATTCTCGTTAAAATATACACATATAAAATCCCACAGCACATTGATCAGCATATTCCATATAGAGTCTGTCATTTGAGGTGTATCATCACCTGTATTTTAGCAGATATACCTTAGTATTTAATATGGGGAGGATTCTTGATTTTATTATTTCTTATTATCAATTAATTTGTGATTTTCTTTTAAATATGAAGAATATTCACAGAATGATACTAATATGATAAATCTACCAAATTAATCTTGTATAAACTATTGGCTGATCTGCTGAAGTAGACTGAAAAAATTAATATATAAATCTAGCTGCACACAGAAACTTTTAGAAAATTTCCATTTGACATTTAAATCTTACAGAGCCTTAAATTTATATATGTGAAAAAACTTGTGCCTAGTCTAGATTTTTGACTAAACACACACATAGAAAAAAATACAAACATAAACCTTGGAAAACACATTCTTTCCCTTTCAGGGGGAATATTGCCACTGTGTCAATGTGTACATTTATGATGTTAGTCTCATCTTTTAAAATTCTTTACTAAGTAAATGAATAAGGATAGGTATTAGTGGGAAATTAGAAGTGAATTAATGTATTATATGTTTAACTTCTGAGAGACAGTATTCTTATTTGAATTGTAACTCCCATTTTTTCCTTTCTATTTCTCCCATGGGTCACCCAAACCTGAATTTAAATCCCGAAATAATGCAAAGAAAGGTTATGTTTGCAATATTTCTAACTCATTGAAATTCATGGAAAGCTTAAGGTTTTTCAGATTTACAGACCCATTTCCTAAGTCACAGAAAGGTCTCAAAATTTGGATAAACTTAGAATGGGCTTTCATTGCCTATGAATCCTTAATTTTTTTGAAACGTTGTAATCATGTCAAAAAATATTATATAAAAAATATATATCCCCATGGTTAAGTTCAGCAAACACTCGATGTTGATGGGAAATATTTTCCACATTATTGTTTTTGTATATTTTGCATGAGAGAATAAATATGAATAAGATATACACTAACAAGTTATAAAGGGAAAACAAGTGAAATTGAAGCAGAGGAAATATTTGTTCTTGTAATGCTGTATTCATTTCCTGGATTTAAAAAGATCCTATTTTTTCTACCTAGATTCCAAATAGGTCACTTCTAGATGAAAATCTTGGCATATAATGCAGGAGAAGCTGAAGATTAGTTAATTAAGATGAGCAAAAGTGGTGGCCAAGATTGCCTGGCCGAAGTTGAGTCAGTAAGGGTAATGAGCGGACCTCTACCAGCCTGTTGGCTGCCATGGTCGTGATTTCTGTGCAGGCTGCCTGCATTGATGCCGCAGGCTGGGGACTAACTGGCCAGGCAGCTTTTATTCCAGGGCCACATTTAGTGCAGAAATTGAAACACACTCAAACTTTATTTATGAGGCTTAGTTGAGAATGATTTGGTCCAACTCGGTAAAAGGAATAATGATAATAATATAATGCCTTCTATTTGTTTAAAACTTCATTGTTCTCAAAGTGTATGCATATTAATTACCTTCAGAAGAAATCCTGTTGAACAGCTAAAAAGACACATTTTCTTGTTGAAGAAACAAAGGCTCTAGGAAATTGGGATGCGTGGACCACAGCCTGCTTCTTCAGTCCCCCTTCCAATGCTCTTCCCTTTGAGAATCTCTATAATAATCAGAGTTTTAGTGTTTTAACTATTTTCTGAGACTTTTCTGACTCCTAAAGCAAAGGATATTATATATCTTTTAACTTTGTATCAGAATGTGATCATTGTAAGACATTAGAATCCACTGTAAGGCCAGCACAGTTGTGCTCTTTCTGGCCTCACCCTGTTCTCCCCACCCTGACAGACCGCCAGCTGCCTCCACGCTCCCTGGGTCGGTCACCTGCTTGCCAGCTCCTCCCCTCGGTCGCTGCCGTTCCCTCCCTGCTGCTTCCAATACCCACCTGTTCAAATTTGCTCAGGGCTTTCATGGTCTTTTGGGGGGATTCCCTAAGAACACTCACTTTCATGTCTAATTCTTAATCAATTGAGAAATAAGACCGTGGGGTAAGGCCTATGGGAGCCCAGACACCAGTTCCCTGAGTGATCCAGCAGACATGACAGGACATGGCTCTCCTGGGAGGAGCTGCCTCTGACCACCGCGCCCACAGTTAGACTGACTTGCCCGTGTCCCCATGGGCACACGGGTGGGCAGGGCCTGAGCACGGTCGGGAGGAGCAGGGCCGCCTCGGCTCCGTGAGGGGCCAGCGAAGGGCAGCTCTGAGCCAGCCTGCCCTGGTCACCTCCCACACTGTCGAGTGGAATAGGTCACCCCACTGGGGGCCAGGAGAGTCACAACTGGCAGAGCTTCTCTTCATGAAAGGAAACACTGGGCCAGGCATGAGCATCTCCAGCTGACAAATGTGAGTGTTAACGTCCAGTCAGCAGACTTGAAAGATGCAGTAAAGTAGGTGGGCTTTGGGCTTCCTATTCTGAGTTACTCGGGCCTTTTTCCCTAGTGTTGTTGAGAAGATGTCTGCACCTGTCTTGTCAGACCACTAGATATGTGGGATACCCTTGTGGTTTATTCATAACTTGCTATCGTTCACATTAAACTGATAATATTTAACTATTAACATCTGATTTTAAATAATATCAAATAACTTCTAAGTTTGATCTTATTTTCGTAGTATTTTTTGGCTCCAACTCCTCTGTGAATTGTCAGCTGACACCCAATGATGAGCATAGGCATAAACATGCTTAGTGTTTAAACCATATGGAGATCCATACGCAGATTCCTATAGCTTCGTATGTGGGAAATTGACAACCACTAAGGACACTAGGGACATTGACCTTCTATTCCTTTCTTCACTGGCCAGTTTTTACTCAGTGAATCCAGAGGGATGCTGTCCAGGCCCTTCCTGGGGGTATGGCCCTTCTCCCTAAGGAGAAGTCTTTCCTCAGATGCTTCATTCATTGCAGACAGACAGCGTTGTGTTGTGGTCTGCTCGTTCCTTTCAGGAATCGTTAAGATGATTGCAGCGTTTCTTCTCCTCATTAAGTTAGCCTATTTGATCAGGAAGCAGCAATATCCTGGACTATAGGATTTTCCCGCTTCCTAAGTGAGCTCCATCACCTGTCTGTCCTGTGATAGCAGATACAGTGTAGAAACTGTGGGACTGTTGACTCCTCTCTGTCAAAGCACCTCTCTGTAGCTCTGACTAGGATCCTTTCCAGGGTCTAACTGCTGGGTTCCAGAACATCACCTTAAGAACAAATTTTATGACATAGGGAGGATTCTGACAAAATTTCTTTAATATCTCTACTCTTCCATGGTTTATTTTGCCTCATTATTATAGAAGTCGTTTGTGATATTGGTTGGCTGTTTTTAATATAACATTCAAAGTGGAAAGGCTTGCTCTTAAGTATTTGTTGTTCTTTTACTTAATAAACTTAAACCTTTGAAAAAGGTAATTAGAGACACATTAAATTCACCTTTGATCTGAAAAAGTTGCGTGATGAACAATATCATATTGGCCACAAGAAAAGCGTTTGTTTTTTCGTTGCATCAACCTTCTAACTAGGGTTGTTCACAACTTTTCAAACATGTAGTGGTATTATTACTTATTTTGGAGGAACCACTATATTAAACAGGTGCGATTTTCAGTATGAGGAAAACACGTTTTTCTGTCTCACTTTCCTTTAAAATTTGTTCAGTGAGGATAATATTTTTCTGGCCCTGAGAAAAAACATAGATTGGTCCCAAGACTTTTCTACTCTCTTTTAAATAAATTACAATTCTATGAATCTGTACATCCCCAAATATCTGGTATTTGAACAGAAATTGTCCAATGGTGAGCATTCTCCTCTCTCCCTCGCAGTTAGGCCTGTGGTGGCAGCTGACTGCCTTCCAGGAAGCGAATGAGGTGGGCTTCTGCACCCAGCCTGTAGGCTGTGCCTTCAGCTCCCGTGGGAAGTGGGGGCAGGAGCAAGGAAGGGAGGGATATCTTGGCTCGCTGATATCTGGGGGCTTCCCTAGAGAGGAAGATAGCTGTCTCTGACCCTTCTGTTGGCTTCCTCATGGATTCCCTCTGCTGGACCCCACCTCCTGCAGCCCTTGAGATGTGAGAAGGGGGTTCGTTCCTGCATTCATTGCCCCCTCCTTTGCCTGTGGCTCAGGGCAGTCCATTAGACATGGGCTCACGCCACAGGTAGCTTGAGTCCCCACACCCTCCCAGGTGTGCCTCTTGGCCAGGATTCTCTGGGTTAAGGGCAAGAAGGATTTGGGAATGGACAGAGACTTGAGGGGTCGCAGACATTTCAGTTACCCACTTTTTATAATTGTTCAACAAATGATACGCTCTAAACTGCATTTGACTTTTATAAGGGATATTATCCGTGTGATTCTGAAATGAGATAAATGGTTGGAGATTCTTAGTAAAATGTAATGAATAATACCTTAAGTTTTCTAAAAAAATTATAAATAATTTTACAACCTCTAAAATTGGACCTGTTTCATGATGCAATGCTTATATCCCCAAGATTGAATTATGAATGTTAAATTTAAAATTATTATCTTTTCCTGAATTGACACCTTCATCAGAATTTTGGTGCAAGCTTCACTACTGCAGAGCACCCACAGGTTAACACCATCTTGGGCAGGCAGAGGGGTTAGGAAACTGTGGGGGACTTCTCCAAGTGTCTCTAGACACCAAAACCTACTGTTTATTTCCACTCATTTCATCATGAGTTGTGAATACCATGGTTTATATATGGGGACGTTTAAGAAATATAACCTGTTTATCATTGCCCTTTTTACCATTGGAAACACCCTAAGAATAAATAGACTGAGAGTTATAAAAAGGTGAAGTTTAAGAGATAACCCAATAGAGGGATGTTGAAGATATACTTTATTTGTTCATTCATTTGTTCGTTTATGTCTGCATGTCCTGAAATCCAGGTTTTTGTAAGGCACAATTTGACATGTAAATATAATATGGTCAATAAATTGAGTTTCAAGCATACGTATGGAGATTTTTTTGATTGTCATTGAGCCTTCAGTTGTTTAAGTATGCTTATATTATACTACATTCTTATAATATTTTAGCTGACCTAAGCATAAACATTGAAAAACTTTGTGATTAATTACATTCAGCTTCAATGAGTTAGAGAAACCTTAGGATAGTTCTCCAAATGTCCTCTGACACCAAAACCTATGGTTCATTTCAACTCATTTTTGTTGTGAGTTCTCATGTATCCACGCCTCTTCCTTTGACACCTGGTTGGAGAACTTGGGTTGGCTTCCAGGTTTCTCTGAGGATAAATGCGATGCTGCACATGAGGTTTTCAGCACCATGCCTAACTCACTGTAAAATCATCGTGGCTGTGGCTGGAAAGAAGGCTTCTTGGTTCTTGGTGGTGTATCTAAGGAGAAGGGAGGGTTATAAAAAGTGCAGATGGACAACATGTTGGAAACCCAAGATATAGTCTCTCTCTTCCATTTAATTTTGGTTCAGTAACCCTGTTTGAGTTGGAGAGTAGCAAATAGAGGAATTATTTTTTTAGAAATAGCAATGTCACTCTTCACATACACTACCAACACATAAGGGGTGTTCCCTATGTTTGCTCAGTCTTGCTTTGTGATAAGTAGTGATAATGGGTTCGCATTGATCGGTTTCCACAGTCCTTTCCTTTCTCTTATGACACACTGTGACACATTTGCAGAATGCCTGACTAGGGTCCAGAGCACGGGTTGTGGCCTTTCGTTATTGCAAAAATAAGGTCCACATGGGTTGGAAAACATGATATTTCTCAATCAGTAGGGGTTCCCTGAGGAAAAAAAATCCCATGGAAGGACACCAATTCCTAACTGTGGACAGGTGAGTAAGTGGTGCCTGGACCCAGTAGAAGAAGCATTGGACGAACAGGGAACTGGTGCTGTGTAGACATGTGGATCCTATGGACACCTGGAACCAGGTGGGAGAAGGTTGTCAAGCTGGAATGAAGGCTCCGGGCTTTAAATATGAAAGTGATCGTGGGAGGCATGCGGTCACCATGCTAGGCAGTGTCTAGAGTCTTTGTCCTTCAATCTATAGATTGAGATTGATTATGGAGAGAGAAAAGAAGACTGTTGAAAAAAATATCACTTGCAAAATTTGTCAAACTATTAAATCTTGCCTCTCCCACCCAGTATAACTGTAATATTGTTTACATAACAGAAGAAAGTATCAAACAGATATATCAGTGAGGAGCCTGGACTGTTTTAAAGAGCCATTGAAGCTTCTTTCCTTAAAATTTTTTTTTTAAATCCACATATCAACTCAATGATTTAATTTCTGAAACCATCAGTAGGATATTTTTTGCATCTTATCCTGTTTCTAAATTCTCATAGTTTGATTATAAGGAAAGTGATTTTGTTAGTCAGTAGGTAATGTCCTAGGTGTCCAGAAAGATTTGTATAAGCACATTTACCAAATGGCCTGTGTGTTCCCCAACCGTCTTGTCGAGGTCATTGTAAAGATCGCAATGTCAACAGAGGAAGCAGCTTCCCAGTGTCCCACAACTAAAGACTAATTCTCTGAAATGAGAAAAAAAGAACATGTCCAGTAGAACATAAATTTCAGGTCCTATCACCGTACCAGGTGAACACATTCCTCTCCAGCATCTGACAACATTTCAAAGAGTGTTAGCATCTCAATGAATATAGAGAATCTGCACTAATAAGTCGTGACAAACAATTTAATATCCATCTTCAGAAAAATTGCACTCTTTCATCAGGTGAGACTTGCTATTCTTTCTTAGTTAGAGGGGACAAATATTTCATATAAGGAAAAATAATGATAGCCTTGAAGAGTTCTTCAGGCTGGGTTAAAAAGAAATCCCACATCAGCATTTTGGGGAATCTGTATTGGTCTGAAGACCATCTTACTGACTGGCAGAGAGGCGAATCCTGACCCCGGTGCTCTGAAATGAAAGGATGGTGAATTAACTGGGTTCGGAGGACATATGATTGATTTAAGTTTTCATTTGGTAATTCTCCTTAGTTTTGTTCTACTGAGAATTCAGTTCATATATTATTAGTTTTGAATATTTAGTGGTATATATGCACATATTTGTTGAATTTCCAAGGATTTTAAACAGAGGAGAATATTTTTGCTGTTTATGTTGAAGTGATAGCCAAACTTCTTATGACTTCCGTTTGTCTCTCATTGACGCTGGCAGGTAGTACTTAACGTCCTTATGCAATGTTGTGGTGTCTCTCCATCTTCTTTAGGTCAACGTCCAATTTGAGAATCTATTAAATGGCATAAACACGCACACACATACACAGCTTTCCATATAATTTCTGAGGATTAATAGACCCCCCTCCAAAACAAGGACTCTTTGTACCTGTAGTATAATTTGTTGATTACGGAAATGAATCAGTTCTGAATGAATACCTTCAATGTGGCTCAGTCTTCCGTTAAGTCTTGAGGATTTTTAAGTCAAAATATTCCTTTATAATCATTTTGTTGTTGACCTTTTTTTAATTAAAAATTCTTTCTAAATTTAGATAAAATCTGTAATTTTTAAAAACATAGACAGATGCCTCCTAATAGATAAGTAACATAATTTTTAAAACACAAATATGACAGTAAGTATGTTAATCTATTTTGTGAGATAATTTTTAGTCGGTTTTCAGGTGTAATCGAGTATTTGTCAAGGATCTTGTGCATTAGCAACTGAAAATCAGAAACTTAGTTGACAGTGCTCTGGGGGACCTGACGATGGAGCTAGTGGGGAGCGTCGTTCTGCTGCACTGCAGGCAAGCTATCCAAAACGTCTTCTGGGTTAGGGTTTATACCTACACTAATTGCACAGATTACCTATAAATACTTCACCTAACATCTTATGACAGCTTTCAAATTCCATCCGTAGACTGTTTTTTGCTTTCTATGCAGGAGGTTTTGTCACTACTGATACAGAAAAGATTACCCATCTTCACTGTGAAACCCTTGGTCTGCTTATTAAATACAGCAGCAGTTGGGAGTGTATTGGTATGCTTTAGACTTTAGGACACTATTATTTTATCAAAGTGTAATCAGTTTTTAGCAATGCATTGTATGTCTGGGATCTGGAGTTTCAGGGGCTCACAGCGCTGTTGTGGCCCTTTCACCATCTCTGCGTATTTCACGGGATGCATAAGCCTAAATTCAAATCAGGTGTGTGTGTTTGTATGTGTGTGCGTGTGTGTGATTATTTTGTTCTTAAATTATTTAACCAAGAGGCTTTTAAAAACTGTATCAGATGCATGCAACTTATGACTTTTTAAAAGAACTGAAATGTAGCCATAACAGTTATAAATAGTTCTTAAAAAATATAATTTCGGGACCAGACAAGTGGCATGGTGGTTAACTGTGCATGCTCCACTTCAGTTGCCCAGGTTCGCAGGTTCGGATCCCGGGTGCAAATCTAGCACTTCTTGTCAAGCCACGCTGTGGTGGCATCCCACATAAAATGGAGGAAGATTGGCACAGGTGTTAGCTCAGGGCCAATCTTCCTCACAAAAAAGAAAAAAAATGTATAATTTGGGGCCAGCCCAGTGGCATGGTAGTTAAGTTCCTGTGCTCTGCTTCCATGGCCTGAGGTTCACAGGTCCAGATCCTGGGCGGGGACCTGCACACCACTCATCAAGCCATGCTGTGGCAGTGTCCCACATACAAAGTGGAGGAAGATGGGCACAGATGTTAGCTCAGCGCCAATCTTTCTCATTAAAAACAAACAGTATAACTTGTCTTATCTTTTGCAAGGAAATGATGTCAATTGGACAGGTTAACTCTTTGAGTTAAGAGTTTGAAGATTAATCTCCTCCAAGGGTGGCAGCCATTGGGAGCATCCAAGATGATGAGAACTGTCCCTCGCTGGGACTTGAAAATCTCAAAAGGACATAACAGCTTAATTACTGCCCGCCACGCTGCCTTACAGACAGGTCACCTCTGCTTTGGAGGAGGGCTTGCCACCATTCCCTCCAACAGGAGGGTTAGAGTAGGCGGCCTTCTCCTGCTTCTTGAGTCAGAAGGTTAGGGAGGATTTTATTGAAAAGAAGCAACATGATTTTTCAGAATGTATGCATTCAGAATGTGTGCCCCCCAGCCCCCAAATACAGAACGGAACTTGTGTAATTGTCACCTGACTCCACAGTCAAGTGTTGTCTGCCCTTTGGGACTACCTGCATCGCTGACGAGATGACCTGCAGGGATTCTCGACAGCGTGGGGTGGGGCAGGGCTCAGCGACCATTGAAAAGCAGAAGAATATTAAGATTGATTGAAATATTTTTGCCAAACCACACACATCTCACCCATAATGCTCAAGGAATCACAGTGAGAGTTTTCAATGCCCCTCAGGTTTTTTGAGGCTGAAATAAACTAGGATGTGATCTAAATGGTTAACTAGGTGATAGAAAAGCAGATTAAGAAAAACATGTCTAGAAATTAAATGTTTTTTCACTGTTATTTTGATAGTAAAATTGGAAATTAATTTCCCCAGGAAAACATCTGACCATGTGATGTATTTAAGATCACTTGAGAATCCTAAGTAAAATCTCATTCTCTCGCTCCCTCATTTGATATATACTTTACAAATTGCTGTTAAGAGTTCATAAAAGGTCATAGAGATTGTCTGTCTTTATTGACGAGACACAAAACTGGGAAGAAGTGAAACTTGCTTCTCATTCGGGGATTGAACGTGTAAACGAGTCCAATTAAAAACCAAATGTTTACTCTACTTATTAGTTTCATCTTTGTCCCTTAGGACTTTATTGCAATGGTTATAAAGATTTAAGCTCTTTAATGGATATTACAAATTAAAAAGATATCTGTGAAAAAGATAATCTAAAACTCTAGATCATCACTTCATAGGTAATTAAGAGTTGGAAAAATGATATTTTGTGTATTATCTTAGTTGTAATGTAAAGTATTTAATTCTTAATAAATGAATTTATATTATTAATTCCCAAATGCCTCACAGAAATACTAAAACACCTGCAATGCATCTATGTGAAAATAAAAATAGACTTCTTATCTAGATTTTTCCCCCTACTTAACATATGATATCTTTCTTCAATAACTGTCTTTATTTTGGGGGAAAAGATTTCGTAGTCGAGAAGAGTACAAAGGGTTATGGTCAAGTCACTCACTTACCTACTATTTAGAATTCGCATTATTAACATTCGTGACTTTTGCTTCAAATTTTTATTAACGTAAAGAAATAGACAATTGCAGCTAAAAGCTGAAGTTCCTTTTGTTTTTCAACATAGTTGGATTCCTCTCCTTCACACCCTATGTAGAAGAATATCATCAATTCTGTGCAAATGTTCCACAATTTGTTCTTTTATTTGTCTATATAATGGTTTTTCATAACAAATAGATAACATTCTGAGTCATTAAGAATTAACGCAATGCTCTCATAATGCATTTTCTGTTGCACTTCTCTTTTTACCTCCACGTGGTTTTTGAGATTTAACTATATTGATACCTGAAGAGCAAACTAATTCTTTGTCACTGCTGCATTAATTCCCCTGGACAAAGAAACCACGATATCCTCATCTCTCTCCCTTTTGATGGACCATTAAGACTCTTTATATTTTTTTTCTCAATTGCAAACAGTGTTGCATCCTTATACGTGTCTCCTGAGATATATGTTTAGAATTTTCCCTGGGGCACATATTTAGTGGCGAAATCGCAGGGAGAGCATTAATTTGCGTTTCCCTGATTACAAGTGAGGTTGAATGCTGCCGTGCAGGTTCTGACTGCCCCGTGGTGGCGTGCCTGTGGAGGCATGGTGAGAACTGTTTGGTTATACAGAGCCGTCTGACTTTAGGGTCTCATCATAGACACTTTTCCTCCTCCAAGGTCATCTTACACTTTTTCCTAAAACCTTCAAATTTTCAATACATTAGGAATTTATTTTTATTTATATGATGAATTGATATAATTTTATATTTTTCAGTCAGATATTCAATTATCCCTATCCCATTTATTAGAAATGCTTTTTCACCCCCTCCTGATTTTTAATCTATTTGACTAAAACTGTATTATCAATAATATATTGTTTTAATAAGTAAGTTCTCATAATAAGTTCTTATATTTCTTATTTGTTTTGGTTGTCCCTGGGTCTTTACTTTTGCATATGAATTTTATAACCACTTTGACTCAGTCCATAAAAAGAAATTCTTTGGGGATTTTGACCAGAAATACACTTAGAGGTTAACATGGGGAGAATTGGCCTTTTTAGGCTATTGATCTTTCTCTTCCACAAATATATATTTCTATTTATTTCTATATATTTCTATTTATTCATGTATATTTTATTCCTCAAATAATGTTTATATTTTTAATCAATTTATTGCATGTTTTTACTTGATTTTTTTTCTACATGCTTTGTGCTTTTTGTTGTTCTGATGAGTGATATTTTCCTATTACATTTTAATTTGTTTATTGGGACACTCAGTGTTGAATTTCATATCTTGATCTTGTATCTAGAAACCCTGCTGACTTTTCTTATTAGTTCTAATAATTTTCCTGTGGAATATCTTACTGTTTTGTAATGTAAATAATCATAATTGTCTTTTTTCTCTTTGTCGTATCATATCTCATTTCTTCTTCTTATTTTATTGCATTGGCTAGCACTGCTGATATAATTGGGATAGTGGATATTCTAGTCTTGTTTCCAAACTAATGTACTACCTGTAAATATTTGCCAGTAAGTAATCTGCTTACTTAGAGTTCCGGTACATAATCTTTACTAAGTATTTTCAATCATGGATGGCTGCTAAGTTTTATCCAGTGTTTTTCCTTTACCTTAATAGGTAAGGATTATTGTGGCAATTCTCTCCTTTTCTTTACGCATGTGGCAAGTTGTATTGATGTATATTTTTTAATATCGAATAATTATTCATTTATACTGCAAACTCTATTTGGTTATGATGTACTAGATTCAATTTTCTAGTCTTTATTTAGGATGTTTGCATTTATTTTCATTAGTGAGATGAGATTTTATTTTTTTTTCTTCTTACAATCCTTTGCTATCAAGTTTATGTTAAAGAGTAAATTGAATAGCTTTCTCTGTTTTCTTCTCTCTAAAATTATTTATGATAATGATGATGATGTGTGCCTTGAATGTCTGGTGAAAACCCTAAAATCTTTTGGGGAGGTGGAGGGAAGACTGACTTGGGTATACTAATTATTTTAAAGTTTATAGGTCTAATCAGATTATTTTGCTTCTTTTTTGTCATTTATATTTTCCAGAAAATTGTCCACTTTAAGATTTTAAATGTATTCACCAACTAAATCACAGCTTTGTTTTCTAATCCTTCAAAGTCTCTTGCAGCTGTAGATTGACAGCTCTTCATTCCTGGTGTTGTTTATTCAGCCTCTGCCCCAATGTCATTGATAAGTCTTCCTTGAAACTTGCCTGTGAGAATTATTTAATCTTCAAAAATCAATTTTTTTGTTTTGTTGTCATTTATCACGTTTATGTTATTTATTTTACTGATTTCTGCAGTTTTGCTATATCCCTATTTTGACTTTCTTTGAATTTTTCTTTTCTTTTTTGTTTTTTTGTGACTTTCTGAGTGGAATATTTGTTTCGTATTTTCTGATGATTTTGTTGACCTTGAGTCTGTAACGTGTCTCCTGAGTCCTTCTTAGTGCGTCCCAGATGCTTTATATGTAGCAAGTTCCTTTGTTATTTAGTTCTAAATATTTTGTCTTTATGTTGTTTCAGAGATAAAATAACAAGCAGTTTGTCAGAAAAATAAATTTGACACACCATGTTTTTCCCTCCTTCATCTAAAGTGGGGAGTTTTTTTCCCATTAAATAATGAGATTTCTTTGATTCTTATGAATTTGGTATGAGTGACTTCTATTTCTGCATAGGCTTATTGAAATGACGGTGCTTATTGCCATGACAACCCAAACTACACAATTTAGCAAAATATCTGAGACAAAACCTGCTTTCTAAATAATTCTCCTTCTGCTCCATTTCTTTACCAAAACACCCATATGTATAATAATTTCCTAAAGAGCTAAGAACCTTTTCTCTGTAATTGTACATTTGTTTTTCATTATTTTGTGAGATCTATTTTTATTTCAAATACAAGGATCCAGAGGAATAAAAAATCTCAGAGTTTTACCAAGGCATCGTGTACGTTATAATACTCAAAAATAATTTTAAATTGCCACACAATAAATACAAAATAATGGTTAAAAATTTACCACTCCTTATTATGTTAAGTGAAATAAGCCAGATAGAGAAAGACAAACTCTGTATAATTCCACTCATATGTGGAAGATAAACAAACACATGGACAAAGAGAAGAGCTTAGTGGTTACAGGGGGCAGGGGCGTGGGGAGTGGGCACAAAGGATGAAGGGGCCACCTATAAAATGACTGACCAATAATAATTTACAACTGAAATTTCACGATGTTGTAAACTATCGTAACTTCAATAAAGAAAAATTTACCACTCTTATTATAAAAATTACCGTATATTATTCACACAATAGTGGCTAAATTTAAATATTAATCTGATAATGTGATACATTGTTTCAAGAATGGTGTAGCTTATTGGACCAATAAAGAACTGTATACTTTTCCCTTAAGTACGTATTTTCAGGAGATGGAAGAAGAAAGAGATTTGTCAGATCTATGAGAAAATGACTTTTTAGAATCAAACAGTAGTTGTTTTTCCTTTTTGATAATGACTATTATGTGATTTGCAAATATTATTTGAAAGCCAATTAGATTCCATAAAATGTGTAAGAAAGTCAATGATTTATACAGCTAATAAGAACCTTCTAGCATTCTACTTATCCAGCTCTTTCTTGAGCCAAGAATGCAGAGGCTAAAGCTTGTGTATTTTATACAAGGGATAAAATTCATTGCACTGCTGGCCATGCCCACTCTCTTGTTTCATTTCTAACTGGGGAAATGCATTTGGCCTCTTTTCAACCTCCTGATAACCTGTCCTGCTCAACAGAGTTAACCAAATCTGTATTTATTATGCTCCTCCGTGCCTGTCATTGGAGCATAGCGGCAGTTCTGCCAGAAAAAATAATGCTGCAGTATCGTTCAGAAATGAGAGCAGAGTGTCCCATTCCGGCTCTGGGTGACCCTGCTTCTGGTGAAGAAAACACCAGGAGGGAAATGTCAGAACCACAATTTAAATTCTGTTTGCCTTTTTCCCGTATAATTTTCTAGTTGAGGAGGATGTGCTTTTCGACTGAGGGACATTTTTAGTTTTTTTCAGCTCCTTGCTTTTCGCTTTTCTCTCTTCCCATGCTGTCTTATTCAAAAGGCATTTTCCAAGCCCGGCTTCTGTCCGTTTGCCAAGGTGATTACGTGGTGAGGGGCCGTTGTTGTGGTTTCATTTACGGGATATCACCTAGAAAGGAGCGGGGCTTTCAGCTGCGGATCATTGCAGTTAATATTGACCTTAGCCAAGAGGCAGGTATTATCTTTTTCAGGTAAAGAAACTGGAATTCAGAGAGGTTAAGCAAGTGGCCCAAGTCGCAGAGCCAGGAAGTGATGGACTTGGAGTATGAACTCCAATATGCCAGACTTAAAACCTGAGTTTCTCAGAAAATGCCTCCCACATTGAAACTGTTGGAAGTGTGATACAAAAGCATAGTTTTAAAGCTAAATTTTAAAAATTAACCTTTTAAAATATATGTGATTTCTTTATTTCAATCTATGGACATGTTCCTGAGGACAAGACTGTTCTCTGTTCCTTCATATCTGGGTCTTCAGCATCCAGCACAGTGCTTTGCAAAACGAGGTGCTCAGTGCATGTTCACTGAAAAGGTGAATGAGCTAATAAACGGGTTACTTAAAAGCCGCTCTCAAGAGGAGAGGGATTGGTAGATTACAAAAATGGTCCCAATCATTTATTCTTCTCTGAATCCGTGCCTTGCGCAATATGACTTTTGACACTTCTCTTATCAAGAAGTTGTCTGTTTCCTCTCCCTTTGAATTTGAGATGTCCTCGTGACTTGCTTAGCCAAGAGAACACAGCAAAAATGATGATGTGCCAATTCCAAGGCCTTGCACGAATCTGCTTTCTCAGGTTCCTCTCGTCACCACTTTTGTAAGCCCAGGCTCACCCGTGGAAGGTGAGAGACACTGTTAGCCAGCCAATAGCCGGCCAACCCCAAGGCATTTGGGTGAGGTCATCTCAGGCCTGCCAGCCCCCAGCCAGGCTACTCAAGCCCACAAGAGGACTTGTGAACCATAATAACTGCTTACTATTTTTAGTCACTGAGTTTTGGGTGGTTGGTTATCCAGCAACAGCCACTTGCTGCAAGTCACCATCTAATTAATGTAATTTTCATTGCTGCTGCTTTGAACCACGAACTGTGAGTACGGACAAGTGAAGGCGCTTGTTAGAAAGACAGCTTCCCATTTCACAAGTGATTGGAGAGATTCTGAGATTATTCCCTTTTCCCGGTGTTTTCAAACTCTCTGCTCTATCGTCTTCTGGGCAGTAAATTCTCACACTTTTTGGTAATAAAGATTTATGTTTTTCTAAGCTTCCTATTAAATTGCAAAGATATCCAGAAGTGCTCTTTACAATCCTAAATAGTCAAAATCTCATAAAAATGGGGTTTGGGTTCAAACAGAATTCCTGTGAAGGGAGAAAAGGAACTCTATTAAGAAAAGCCTGATAATTTTGTAATGGATACGTGTATCAAGCCCTCATGTTGTACACCTGAAACGGACACAAAGTTGTATATCAATTATATCTCAATAAATCTGGAAAAAGAGAAAAGCATGATAAGTGAAAAGTGGAACAGCACTTTCTCCTGTAGTCTATGGCTAGTGGGTTCAAATGCTGTGTGGATTTCATTTTCGTGTATGTACAGTAAGGTCAAGTACATGGTAGTTAATTTATGTATTTAGTAATTTTGTCTTTTAGTTTGGTTTTAATTTTTTTTTAATTTTTCCTTCTTCTCCCCAAAACCCCCAGATGCATAGCTGTGTGCCCGTAGTTGTGGGTCCTTCCAGTTGTGGCATGTGAGACGCCCCCTCAGAATGTGAAGAGCGGTTGCCGTGTCCCCACCCAGGATCTGAACTGGTGAAACCCTTGGCCGCCAAAGTGGAGCTCGTGAGCTTAACTACTCAGCCGCGGGGCCGGCCCGGTTTTAATTTTTTGAAAGGTTAATAGGAAGCAGGAGATCTGGATTCCTGAGGCTGGCCCAGTGGCATAGTGGTTGAGTTTGTGCACTCCACTTCAGTGGCCCTGGTTCACAGGTTCAGATCCCCGGTGTGGACCTCACACCGCTCCTCAAGCCCTGCTGTGGTGGCATCCCACATAAAATAGAGGAAGATTGGCACAGATTTTATCTCAGTTACAATCTTCCTCAAGCAAAAAGGGGAAGATTGGCAACAGATGTTAGCTCAGGGCCGGTCTTCCTCATCAAAACAAAAAAAAAAAGAGATCTGGTTTCCTGTTCTGAGCCTACACTTATCATTAATGAAATCTTTAGTAAGACATTTATGTCTTGTGAATTTTAATTTTCTCAATCTCTAAAATTGTGATAATCTTATTTCAATTTTCCTACAAAAGGAGGCCTGGCTCACGTGTCTCTCTGGCTTGGTTTTGGCTTCGAGACGTCAGAGTCAATCATCCTTAGTCAGGGTACATTGGAAAACCTCAGCCATACCCAAATATCTGGTGTTCTTAAAATGTATTCTGTTGGAAAAATTGGACCAACTGGTAGTTTACCCCAGAACCCAGTTTTCTGATTGGGGTGGCTGAAGTCACAATGATTTAATGTCACATGTTCTTTGATTTTTGTTTTGACAATTTAAAAAAAAAAACCCTTTTTCATTGATATGGTCCTCCAGACTGCCAGTAATATTTGGATTTTTAGTGAAAATTATGTGTATCTCAAGGCCAAAGATGAAATCAGAACAATAAAGGTAAATTGTAATTTTCTAAATTGTTTTGAGGTGTAGAATAAAGATGCCATGCAGAGAAATGTCAATATCCTTTTTCCAGAAACAAATGCCAAATATACTATTGATTTTCTCTCCTTTCTCTCCCTCTCTCTCCCTCCTCCTCTTCCTCCTTTCCTCCAATACATTTCTCCATCTGAATCTTGCATCAGAACCGCGGAAGGAATAAGATATTTTACAATAGGACAGTGCTTTAGAGAGCATGTTCTGTGGATTAGTCCAAGAAGTTCAGAAAACAAATAAAAACTTTCAATGAAGGGGCTTCCTATGGTCAAGAAAGGACTGTGCATTGTCTTGGAGAGGCACAAAGCACAATGTGCTGAGAAGCTTTGAACTAAAGATAAGAGCATCCAGGTCTAGTTGAGCATAGAACTGAGGACACGCTGGGGAAACTGTTCAGTAGCCAGTATAAAAAGCTGAAGGAGCGCTGGAGCCTGAAGCTGCCTGCCTTGGTGGACTGGGGATCTCCTGCCAGGCTTAGTGTGCAAGTAATTCACTGTTACTAAAGCTCGGAGTTTCCCAAATAGACTGAAAGCTGCTTGGGGATGGGCACCATTTCTTACACTCTAACTGTTGACAGGCTGAAGGAAGTAGTGAACCTCCACTATACCTTTTACTTGACAGACTGAAATAGGGAGGAACTATCCATAGACTTCTTCAATTTGCAAGGCAGTTCTTTCGAGTCTTTCATCTCTTTCATTGTCAACAGCTGACACAACTGCCGATCGCATTCTTCCTGCACCGATCTAACATCAAGAAAAGGCAAAACAGGATTAATCAGCCCACGCAAGTTTTCCCCACCAGGAAGAGGTGATTGATTCAGGAATTCCCTTAAATATCCACTAAGTTGAATGACCTGTTCTTAAGGCTCAGCTGGCAACTCCACGTCTTCACTATGGAAATTCTCCCTCTGCAAATGCAACCTCACTACTCTATGCCATAATGGGTGATCTCTGAATTGGTCCTCTCCAACACAGATTATGCTAAAATGCGTCAAATTAAATGGATCCTTGAGTCTTAGGAGAATTGGTAGTACCACTGTTAAGAGGTGAATTTTAAAGCCTGCAGATCAGATAACACCTGTAAATCCTCATAACCTTGACCTAGGTTAGCTCACCTCTTCCATTGGCTCTACCCTAACAAGTCCAAACTCCACAGAAGGGCTGGTACTCCACAGAGAGTCTAGACTTCTGAGTGTGTTGTCACCATCCACAAGCATTTGCCATGGCAGGCTTTCTTTGCAAAGTAGCATGTGCCTACTAGCACTTGTCCACCCATTCACATAGGGTGTTCCCACTTAGGAGAGACTCCATTTCTCCTAATTAGTAATCATAAAAAGGTCTCTTCTTTGAATATCACAGAAAATTGCGGGAGAAGTGCTTTGATGGCATCCTGAAAACTAGGCCCATCCGACCTACCTGGATTATCTAACCCTATTGGGATCCTGCCTTTACTCTGCCTTCTGAGCCACACCCACCTAATAGGGTTTCCCACCTTCTGAGTTTCCCTACATTTTGTCCTGAGAATTCCCTGACTGTCCCTGGCCATATGCCATGACTCACCATTTTCCCTTTGAACCTCAGGCTTGTCAAAAGCCAAACTTGAAATGCAAATACACCTTCCGAGTTCACTCTCCTCTCAAGCCTGTCCTCTGTTTGGTGTGCATGGATCCTTTTAGGGCATGGGTCTCCCAAACGCACTGGATCAGCCTGATGCAAGTCCTGAATCCTGATGCTGCACTTTGTCTCACAATCATCTACCAACTGTCACGGACGAAAAGGAAAGGAGGGACATCTTCTGGATACAAGACTGAAATAAACATTTCCTTGAAAGACAAATAAGCTACAGAATTCTTGCATTTTCATATAGGTTTCAATTTTGACAGTTGCCGATTTATAAAAGATAGTCCAATTTCAAGGATACAGGATCCTAGTTTAGAGGCAGGTAGATATAATACTACTTATTGTACGGCATATGGAATGATATAGTTGGTCACTGACTTTAGACAGCAGGGTAAACCACAAGTAACCTACAGCTGAGTTGATTTTATTTTGTTGTTGTTTTATTTTGCTTTTTCAAAAAGCTTTCAGGCCTGGTGTGCTTCTTCAGTTGCCGTGTGCTCTGAAGGAAATCCATCACCCCTCCTCGTACTGACACACGTCAACAGTGAGGAGCCTCCCTCTAGTTTCTTTCTGACTCAGCTATCCAGATAACTGGTTGAACGTGAGAACTTACTTCTCTGTACTTTTGTTGGAGGGACTAAAGTCGCTGGTCTGAAGGCATTCCCAGGAAATGCAACTCTGCTTTCAAAGAGCAGTAGGAAGTTGCCAAAAGAGTCAGCAGACATGGGAAGAGGATAGATATAAATCTCAAACATAAATGAAAACAATAATGGGATAAGTACTGCTCTAATGATATTCAACTGCTTGAAGAATGTATTTCCATCTCTTCTTTAACCTCTGGACGGCTCAAACATCTTGTTTATCATTGTCTTTCCTACTGATGCCTTTATGTTAACAACTGGGGCTTGAGCCTCTTGTACTAGCCAGCGTCAACTGTAAGAAAGGTCACTACTCAAACATCATGTTAGGCTCAGCAGTACCAAGGTAAATGTGCATTTGAGGGCATCTCATTTAACAAATATTCAGCTAATAATCTCTCCATCCCCATGCATAGTCATGATCCTAGTGAGCATACGTTTTTGTACTGTTGTATTGAGGTATAACAGCTGACAAGCACATATTCTGGATACAGGTCAATGGACTTTACACGTGCAACAGGACCACATAACATCCACATAGATTGAGGTATAGAATCAATCCAGCACTCTGGGAAGCTTCCTTCATGCACTGTTTTTATGTCTGGCTTCTTTTGCTCAATGCTGTGTATGTGAGATGCATCTAGAATGTTGAGTGCAGCAGGAATTCATTATTATTCTATTCCTGAGAGGTATTCCCTTGTAACAACACGTATAGACAGACCACTAGTTAGTTGTTTGATGTTGATGGGCACTGGGTTGTCTCCAGTTTTTGACTATATAAATAAAGCAGCCATGAATATTCTGTCTGTGTTTTGTTGTTGTTGTTGTTGTTGCTGTTGTTGTTGTTGAGAAAGATTGGCCTTGAGCTAACATCTGTTGCCAATCTCCCTTTTTTTGCTTGAGGAAGATTGTCACTGAGCTAACGTCTGTGCCAGTCTTCCTCTATTTTGCATGTGGGACACCGCCACAGCATGGCTTGATGAACAATGTGTGGGTCGGTGCCTGGGATCCAAACCCACGAACCCCGGGCTGCTGAAGTGGAGCATGTGAACTTAAACCACTGTGCCACGAGGCAGCCCCCCGTGCGTTTCTTTTAGTGGACCCACACCCTCATTCCCCTGGGTGCATGGAATGTACCAGGAGTGGAATTTCTTAGTCACTCAGCAGGCATGATAGGCTTTAACAGATGAAGCCAAATCATGTTCGAAACTTCCCATTTAAACTGCAAGCAGCAATGTATGAGGGTTCCAGTTGCTCCACATCCAATGCATGCAGTTTTGCATCTGCCTCCTTTATTGTGATAACTATTTATCTGTATTTGTATGCATTCTTCATAACCATCGCTTTTAATAACCGCAGAATACTTGAAGGAGCAGTGATGTCATAATTTACTTAAATAGTGCTATTGTTCTGAAATGAGGGCTGTTTTAGACTAGGAATGTAAGAGTTCATATAAGCTAATAGTTTTAAAAAAAGTAAATTGTGTGGTATGTTGATTCTTGTTTCTAAAGATGCTTTTGGTAACAATACATACATATATATCACTATTGTAAATTTAGCTCATAATGACTGAGGACATATGTTTATTAAAAGTACTGAGTATTAATGCTTTTCAGCTGTAGGTTGTAGCTTTCACTGATAAGAAGAGTTTAAGGGATCTTGTGTTATTTATGGTCTCATTACTCCTGGGGAGACTTCCCTTCCTGGTTTCTCTGCAGTTCAGAATTAGACTTGTTTAAAGGACGAATAATTGGAAGCAGCTTTATGCGGGACCTCATAGGACTTACAGATACAGGGGCTAGTGTCAAACGGCCTGGGTTCAAATCCCGCATCCATCTAATGCCAATGTGTGCCCTTGGGCAACTTAAAACATCGCAGTCCTCTGTCTCAATATTCTCCTCTGTACAATGGGGGTGATTATTGTACTTATCTCATAGGTAGTTCTTAAGGCTAAATGAAGGAAGGCATTTTAAATGCTTCTAACAGCGCTTGGTACACAGTACTCGGTAAAATTTTAGCTCTAGGTTTCACCCTGATCCCAGGATTTTCTTGACTATCCAGGCTAATTAAGTCCAATTTTCACCTCAAGGGGTCTCCAGTTTTTCACTTCCTAACTTATATTTCCAGTGGAGAAGTGCTACCAGGACCGCATTTAGGAACGAAGTCAGGATGCCTGATGTCGCGAGGATGGAAGGAGGCAGCGGCTGCTTTGGCAACCACCAGCCCCTCCCACCACCCAGCTTCTAGTGCACCTTGCCAGCAACTGCAAACTCTTTCCCCAGTTTCTGACATGTTGTCAGAAAATGATAAGCCTCAGGTACTTTGCTTGGTCAAATAATGAAAGGGAGAAACTCCCAAAAGTATGCAATCCTGGAGTCACACCTCTCCATCCCTAGTTCATCTCACAGACTAGAGAAAACCCTGTGAAATTCAGGTAAGCTTTGGGATGGGCAGAGTTAGGCTCCACAAAAGGTGCACCATGCAATCAACAACAGAACTTATTTTAACCGAGTTCTACGGCATATTGGCAGTAGAGTTGGTGAATGAGGTAGCACAGCCCAACCTCTCCAGGGACTTTGACCCACTGTCCTCTGTGGAAGTCCATCTGATCCCCAGGGCAGTGTGTCTGGACAGCCAGACTGCTCGAGTCTGGAATGCTTTTATATTTCATTCTTATCCTGTCTGGGTTCCTACCGGTCACTGACCCACTGGAGGGGCTGACTCAACTCTGGCTCAGTCTAAGGGTTTTGTGCCAAGCAGGATTCAGCTATTTCCTAAACTGACTAAATACTTAGGTGACCATCTAGTTAATCTCCTTGCCTAGGGATGATTGAGGACAGAACCTGACTTCTAGATGCCACTAGACCTCTCTGCCCAAATAAAATTAGTTCATCCAAGCTCTAGGGTAGACATTTTAGTTGGGATGTTTCCCCTTCCCATACCCACAGGCATGGAAGGCAAAATCAAAAGCAGACAGATGCCTTGGCATTTAATATTTTGTCTAGTGTGAAAGGTGTCGTATTTTACTAATAAAATAGTGCAAGTTAGACAGTTTTGTTAACCATCAGGAAAGCCCTCAGGAGAATTCTAAGGCAGAATTTGAACTAAAACAGACCATCTCATTAATATGTTAATTTTACCTATAGGCTTGAATCCCTGTTGATCAGATGACCTCTGTCTGCTCCTCCTTGCTGGAAATTGGATGTTGAGTTAAATGCCTGTGTGATGTGAGTGGAGACATCAATAGGAGAAATGACAGTGATGCTGACTGCTACACAGTGTGGGCATTTTGCTGGCTACAAATTCTTATAACCCTCTTGCCAAGGTTGCTATTGCAATAACAGACACATATTTCATTCCATCATAAATGATGAAAGAGATTTTTGAAAAAATGAACACGTTATGTCTGTCAGTAGTTGCAAAAGGAATCCTTAAAATGCATTAAACCTGAATTTAGTTTTTCTCCTGACAATGGTCTTTCCTTCCTTCCTATCTTTTTTTTAATAGCATTTTTATTTTGTAGCCAAATATAGTTTGGAAACCAGTATCTATAAAATATGAAAAAAAGTCATTTAAAAAGAGTGCTCTTTCAACCAGATTTATGCTACTCTAAATTACTAATTAATAATTTACTTTCCCCAGTCTGAACCAGAATCTTTAACACATTTGCTCACCACAAATGCCTGGGCAGCCTCAGCCTCCACCCTTAGCTTGTCAACACGAAGTCACCATCCTTATGAAAAGGGGAAGGACTTATGTGGTGACATCATGTCACTGAGAGCTCTTGCCCTTCTTCCTGACTTTTACCAGCATTGAGTGCTGTTATTATAGGGCCACTGCCACCAAGGCCAGCTGGGTGGGATTCAGGCAGGGGAGTCGGAGATGAGAGGCTAGAGGGAGATTCTGGTATAAGTTGGCAGGAAGCGTGCATACTTGTGAACAGCACGTGGCCTTCCAGAAGCACCTCTGCTTTTCTTCTCCTGCCTCCTGAGGTCTCTGCTGACCTTCTGTTCCTGGAAGACCAGACACCTGCCCCACCCTCTCTGCTGGGCTCCACTTTCTTCTCTCTGCCCTGAAGGTTATCTTTGTCCTTTCCTCTAACTCACAATATGCCCAGCACGTGCTTAATCATACATCTTTTAAGGAGAAGTTAATCATAAAGAGTATTATAGAACATTTAAAAAATTAAGAAATCACCTCTTGGTCTACCATTTAGGACATCTACTGTTAACACGTGCTGTACTTTTTCTGTGACATGGATTCATTTTTAGCATGGTTGAAATTATACAATAAGTTACTATAAGGATACAAAAGGTATAAATTTTGTTTCCAGCTTTAGTTTTTAGCTTATTGTTGTTCAAGGACATTTCTCATGGTTTCATAGTGTCTTTAGAAACATCAATTGAATATTTACTGGTTATAAAAATAATTGTGTTTCACTATAGAGACCTTAGAAAATGCAAAGCAATAAAAAGAAGTAAACAAAACCATCTCTATTCCTCTTCTCAGGCTGACTGTACTCCTTTGTAGGTCTTCTGGATATATCATAGGGGTTATTCTTTATACAGAACTTGTATAGTGCTTTCTGTTAACTTGGCAGTTTCACTAAATTAATCCATCATAGGATGCATGCGATTTAATTAATTGTCTTTACTGTAGGCTATTTGTTATTTCTTTTGTTGTTGTTACTGTAATTAAGACAGCAATGAGTGTCCTTGTTCATGAGTCTTTAATGGCATTTCTGATCATCGTTAGTACAGATTCTTAAACTTGGAAGTACTGGTTCAAGTGATATGGACATTTCAGAGCTTTAAGCCACATAACCAAATTGCTTTTTAAGAAAGATCTACCAATTTAAACTCCCAACAAAAGTGTAGGAAATATTTTTCTCTCCCTAATTTTTAAAATTTTATTTCTCTTGCAATTTTAATGACGTTGACATTTTTAATATGCCTACTAGGTATTTATATTTCTTCTATTAGCTACCCTCTTCATTTCTATAGCAAGCTTAAACGATTTTTTCAAGAAAGCAACTTCCAGTGACTGGATATGTATACCAGCTATGTATGTATGTGTATACCAGTGTATACCGGCTGTTATCCTAGAACTTTATGTACATCATCTCTAATTGTAACAAGCATCTAGGTGGACAAACATTATTTATTATCTCAGTTTTATAGATGATGAAACTGTAGCTCAGAAAATTTAAGTAACTTGCCCAAAGTTATCCAACTAAAAATTCTTTGAACCAGGATTCCTACCCAAGACTGAACAACTCAAAAACCTGGCAAACTTCGTCACTAAAGCTCCAAAAGAGAAACAATGTAGCTCATTCCATGGAAAATACGCGCACACATACACCCCCCAAAACAAAGCAGCCAATCATCCTAAACCTCAGCACCATTGTTACCGGCGAGTAAGCATCATTCCCAACATCTCTGTGCACATTATAAAGATAGCATCATTCCCAGCATCTCTGTGCACATTATAAAGACAGCAGGAGGGCAGGAAGCGTGGGTGACTGGAAGATGGTGTCTTACTGAACATACAGGTTTTTCAACAACAGGTTGAAAAAAATCTATGGAAATCAAGAGGCAATGCAGCTTAAAATAATACTTACCTCTAACAGAATTTAATTTTATTTGTGCTGTTTATTCTCCAAAAGAATTTCGTATTTGGGTAATCATACTTTTAAATTTTCTAAAAAAATTTTTCCCAGAACTGAAAGCAGAAAAAATGGCCACATTTGTTTTCTTGTACATTTTTATAGTTTCTCATTCTAACGTTTAACTTTCTAATCCACGTAGAGTTTATTTGGGCACACAGGGTGAGCTACAATGCTAACTTTATTTTTTCTTCTAAAACACTCCATCAATTACCCAGAGACATCCACTGACTGAGTCTGCCTTTGCCTCCCTGCTTTATGTTCTTTGCCATGTGAAGTTTACATTAAAGGCTTTTAAAATACTCTCCCGCCTACTTATGAAGCTCGTATTTGTACCGTCTACAACAAAGAATCTTAGAGACAGGATATCATAGAATCATTGCTCTACCTTTTTTGAAGAAAAAAATGGTCATTTAAGTGACATATGGCAGACCTTAAAATATTATGATTATGCAAACAAAATACAGGTACAAAAATGGAGTTGGTTGCCAATGTGCTTCTGCAGTTTGGACAGATTGAGTAGAGAAGAAACAAGAACAACAAAAATGCCTTCATCAACAAGCACAGTGGTTTTGAAACCATAAACACCATAATGATGATGGACTGTCAGACCCATTGGCAGAAAATGGGCATAGTAGTCATCCTGCTGATGATCTAGACCAATGATGTGAAAGGGAGGGGTGTGTACCCTCCTGGTGACCAGCATTCTGGAATCATCTGGGGCTTTCTTTACAAGAATTAGCCTCATGCACACTCCCCCTGCTGCCTGCACATCCCCACAGAACCCAGGTTGTCAGGGCTGCTGTCACAAACCAGGGTTTCTTTTTCCTTTCTTCACTCACTGTGAGGGTTCCAACATCTGTGACTTGACCATCCAAGACTGGCAAATTCCAAGAGTGATAGCTTACGCTGAAAAAAGAAATAGTACTTAGATTGACGTCTGCAACTTCACATCCAAGTTTCATGGTCTTTATTCTTCTTTATTTATAAGAATTCCTGTAGGGAGATTATAATATGATTTTTGATGCAGCTCAATTTGATCTATCAAAGAACACACACGTGGCTTAATCGTGATTGACTTGTATTGTACTTAAGTGTGATGTAGAAATTGCTTGGTTCACTGCTTGTGTAACCTAACAAGATACAAGCGTTAGCTGGTGAGAACCACTAACAGGTGAGTGCAAACTCCTTCAGAGAAAGGAAGTGTAGTCAAAGGAGACAGACACAAGGACTGTTTCAGAGAAGCAGATATTAAATCACCCATGTATTGTTCCATTTTAAACTTATAAATCAATGTATTTTTGTTAATCTATTTGTGTTTGAATCAAACCATTAAAAGAATACTTTTCTCCTTACTTTCAGAGTTTGTCACCAGACTCTGAGATAACTATTTGCATGTTTTTACTTCAAATGGGCAGTGACGCCTAAATGGCTGGATTTCTCTGACCTGAAGTAGCAAGGGGCAGGGGGTCATGTAAGAGCTTCAAGTACGCCTGTTCACGGTTTTATTGTTCCCTTACAGCACGCAGACCTGGGATATTGGAATATTGGACATCTTTGGTTTTGAAGAATTTCAAAAGAATGAGTTTGAACAAGTAAGTGAGTTTCTTTTGAAATTTTATAAACTTTGATGGTTTCTTTTCAACTAGTAAGTTATCTCTTTTTAATTCAATAGAGACTATTTGCATAATTAGTTGCAAACACAGAATTTTAAAAAGTACTTTGCCATCTTGTAAAATTAATGTACCTGATTTGTGGACGTGTTCATTTTTGTGTGGTCTTGTAAACAACTGGCATAATCATTTTTTTAAAACAGAGGCAATTGTTTTAAAAGTCAATGTTAGACAAAGACATGAATTGTGCTTGTGGAAATATTATTTCAACTGGGCCAGAGAGACAGAGGGCATCTATATTTGAAATCAGGGCAAGAGTCTTCAGAATCCTTGGCCCAAAATCAGAATGGAAATTCTCTCTTATGCTAACTGCTGTTGTTTGTAGATTCATCTTTACATGACATTCATATCTGTGATCATGGGAAACTCATGATGGAATAAAGAGATATTGATTATTTTTAACCCATTTACAATTTAGGGCACTTCAAAAAGCACTGAATTCTTTAGGTATCTTAATAGCACTGTATGAATAGTTTAATCAGATTAAATATGACTAAAAAGTAAGTGTTAAAGAAGAGAGTAGAAATAGCCACATTTAGATTCTAAAATTATTCATATGTTAAATATCTAACTCCATCTTAAAATATTTTCTGCTCTATGATACTGAATTTTCTGAAATCATTTCAGGAACTCATCAAGCTATTGATAACACAGTTTAAGAAAAAACTGAATGAGGAAATTTATTTTCTTTGCATAGCAGAACCCTAATATAGTGTACTTATGTTTCTAAAGAAAAATAAGCAAAGGGGCTGGCCCCGTGGCCGAGTGGTTAAGTTCTCACGCTCCGCTGCAGGCGGCCCAGTGTTTTGTTGGTTCGAATCCTGGGCGCGGACATGGCACTGCTCATCAAACCACGCTGAGGCAGCGTCCCACATCCCACAACTAGAAGGACCCACAACAAAGAATATACAACTTTGTACTGGGGGGCTTTGGGGAGAAAAAGGAAAGAAATAAAATCTTTAAAAAAAAATAAGCAAAGCAATTAAATAATGAGATGTCATTTTAATGTACTTCTTGCAATAATATTGGATTCTTTGTTTAACAATAGTATGGTTGGAGGTCTTCTTCAAGTAACAGTTTTTGAAAACTCGAGGAAATAAAAAAAATGAGACAGGGGAAAGCAATTTTGAGCATGTACACTGTACAGTGTACATTGAATGACATTTTTTCCTCAAAACCTTGTAACTTAACAATATCACCATTTTGGAGCTAAAGAAACAGAAGCTCAGATCATTTAAGTAACTCATAGGAGAAAACACAGATCTTCAATCTGATTCCAGAACCAATGATCTGTGCTGTTTCCAGCTCCAAAGGTTCTTTGAAAGCTAGAGTTAAACTTTCATTAGTATACATTTTCTAAGCTTTAACTACTGCGCATTCAGGAAAATATTTGTATTTCTCTTAGGACACTACATGATTCTAAAAAGGAAGAAACAATAAAACAGGAAAATATTTGTTTGTATTTCTCTTAGGACACGACATTATTTATTCTATTAAATGTAGAAACAATAAAACTTTTAATGAATTTTACGTGCCATGAATTATTTCTTCCCTAGCAGAGCTTTTCACCAAATCTGCTTAATATGAATAAATAAGTAAGATAATGCAGGTTTATCTTCTTCGTGTAGAGTGCCAGGGTGATTAAAAGAAATGTTACAGACGTAATAAGAAGAATTAATGGGTTTGAAAATGTACATCAGTTCATTTTAGAAAAGAGTGGATTGAATTAATGGCCACGAGCCAGGAAAAAGCTCAAATTTGCAATAGTAGCTGTCCAGATATTAAGTTCCAAACGTGCTAATTAAGAATATGGTTTTATTTAGTTTTCTGCTAATAATCAATAATGGTTACACTTTCTTGAGCCCCGACTACGAGTCAGGTGCTTCTCCTCCATGATCTCTGACTCCTACAGCACCTCTCTCGGAAAGTTAAGGGACAGCCCAGAAGCCTTTTTGGGGCCAAGTGGAAATTTGGGTGCATATGCCTCGGGCCCCAGAGCCCACTGCTCTCTGTGCTGTGCTGTTTCTCTCTCTGACACCTTCTGACTACGCCCCTGAAGGGTCAGTGGTTTTTTAAGTACCTCTAAGTTTTGTATTTAATCCTGGATAATGACAAGTATTTGAAAAAGAACAATAATTTCAGAAGAAATCAAATATTAGTCATTGTTTTTAGGTTTACATTATTAAATTAATATGAAAAGAGGAAGCATATTGATTAAGCTGAGGTTTGTTGCTGAAAAAACAAATTCATTTTTCATTAAAAAGTGATGAACAATATAGGATCATGCCAAAAGTTTTAAAATAAAAGTATTTCGACCAGAAGTTATGTTTCCGACTCCCAGGCATGGCTTTTCTATAAACTGAAGGATATATTTTATGTACAAGATATCATCCAAAATATTTTTTAAATTTTTTTTCTCTTTATCTGTATTTTTCAATCCTGATGTTAGCATGTTGTTATATAGAATACGGCAATAAATTTAGCAAATAGGTTTGTTGTTGGCTGACCCCTTCCGTCAATCGCTCAAATCCCCAAGTAGTGATTATTTATGTTAAAG
Organism: Equus przewalskii; assembly: GCF_037783145.1. Classification (NCBI taxonomy): domain Eukaryota; kingdom Metazoa; phylum Chordata; class Mammalia; order Perissodactyla; family Equidae; genus Equus; species Equus przewalskii. The sequence goes on from NC_091846.1 coordinate 76,638,753, forward strand.
GAGATTATAGACACAAATTAAACCCATTAGAATATTGGATTTATTGTATTAATCTATGTGCTCTAAGTAATAGAATCACTGAAGGAAATGTTGTCGAAAGTGATGATCTGTATAAAAACGATGTCTTTATGCCTGTGAAGTAACTGCCATCCATCTTTGCTTAAAACCTATTACATAGAGTTTGATTTTAAAATCTCAAAGGGAAACCAGAGGAGGAAAGTATGTTTGGTTCCTTTAAGAAACAACAATCCACCAGAAAAGGGGGGAGGGGAGGTGGGAGTAGGAAGGGCTAAAATCAGCAAAGCCAACAAACAAAGGAGAAAGGAAGGGGAGCTGGGGCGCCCTGGGCCTGGGCCTGGGCCTGGCTCCCGCGGGCGGCGGGCGCTCATGGCGTCTGCGGCCCCAGGTTCCGATGCAGAACTCTCCAAGGGCAGCAGTCCCCCCACGCGGCATCTGCCCAGAGCACCGGCATCCTCTCTTTATTAAATCCTGTCAGATTGTTGGCAGAGGTGGCATGGTCTCATCAGCAGGTTGAGATAGATGGTGCAAAGAGAAGTCAACGTGACCTTTCCTAAACCAGGGTGGAGAGAAGAAAGGCTCCCCAATGATAGGAGATTCAAAGAAGGCAAAATCAATTCTAGAATTTTAAAGCTGAAACAAATTAGAGAGCTACTGCCTGCCCCGCCCCCGGCCCCCTGCACCTGCCGCTTTACAGATAATGTGCCAAAATCAGCAATAATTGATTTGCTGTGGAAAGCACATATAGCAGCCTCTTAAGCCCCAAGGCTTTCTTCAAAAAAGTAATTTGGAGATTCACAGTACACTTGGCACAGTAAAGGCCCTGAGAAGTCCCGCAGAGACGCCCGTTAGCTTAGCTCAGTGTTTCCCCACTAGGTTTGTGTTTCACTGTTCTCTAGAAGATAGTAATTGGCATCTACAATGAGTGTTCTGCGGAACATGCTTAGGAAATACTGAATATCTGAAATGTAACATCACTCCTGTACTCTCATACATATATAAATGTACGACATATATATATAAATATATCAATTGATGAGCAAATCAGTTAATGGCTTGTGTATGCTCTGTTCCACCATCTATCTCATTGTGTTCAACCATGTCTACATGTTAGAATCACCTGGAAAGCTTTAAAATACATCAATGTTTGGGCCCCACTCTGATTTAATTGGTTTGGGGTCAGCTCAGCCATCAGCCTTTTTAGAAAGCCCCTGGTTAATTCCACCGTGCAGGAGGCTTGCGAATCACTGTCTCACGCCGGGGCTCTGCCTTCGACAGCAGTCAGCTTTCATTAATCTCCTGCTTTAATTCTGCGATGGAGATGTCATGCTCTATTGTATTTTTGCTTCAGATATATTTCACTGAGTAATAAAAATAAAGGAAGAACAGTTGGTGAAAATTTACTCAAGAAATTAAGTTTGTCATTAATACAAATGATAGGCCATCTGGATAAGCAATCACGTCCTGTTACTAGAGTGCTTTCAAGGGGTGCACAATTTTTATTATTAAACCACTTACCAACAGCATTTAATGTACAAAGCATGTATTTTAATCAGAAAAGGATGCATGCTAATTAAGCAACACAATAATTGTTCATTATCGTCTATGAATACTCACCTTTCACCCACGTTCAAGTCTACTCTGAGAAATACCTGGAAATTTAATGAAACCCAAACGCAATTCTGATGGATAGTGTTAAAAAGCAAAAATAATGATTGTTTTGCATTGAAGTCAATGATGTTCTCAACTATTTATGTAGATTTATGCTTCTAGATACATAAACTAATTTGCCTATAAAAATCTTACACTGTATCGTTCTCTGACTGTGTTTAACACAGACTCACATATGTACACGAACACAGTTCAGTGAAGATACATCAAGAATAAGCAGATTCTTGCCATGATTTTGGCTATTTGTTTGGTGGAATACATTTTTCCAATTTTCAACCAGGTACCTGACATATGGTGATTGTCTGTATTAGTCTCGGTGGGTACATTTGCTGGCAGTTTTGAAGTTCGTGCTAGAGCACTCTTTTATATTTAACTTTGGTTCAAACAATGAGTGCTTTGAACAATTCAGAATAGAGAAACGCAAACTATTCTGGTAAAAAATGTTAATGTACACAATTACTTCAAAATGAGTTAGAAAAACATTCTTCTTCAAGCTGCATATGCTCCCAGTGGTTCCCTTTACCACTCAGCATCGCTCTCCTCTGTTAGAAATACAAATACGTGTTCTGTTTCAGAAGGCACCACTGTCATAAAAGCTACAAGTCAAAACTCACTCCACAGGCTACTCAATTTTGCACATCAAGCTGGAACTTTCCCCATGGGATTTTGATAAGTTACATCTTTTTTTCCTCCAGAATACAAAGAGCGTAATCTACAATACAAGATTCAGCCGTATTGTAAGGATCACCCCATGTCACAAAGTACCATCGGATCCTGCAGCTTAAAATAGTAAAGCTCACCAGAGAAGCTGTATGTTTTATGGATCATTTTGACCAGGAGAGTAACAAATTGTTATTCTATCAAAAGCACAGGCCAAATCCTTTTTCTGTCAGCCAAAGTTTGGCAGATTGCTTTAGACTTTCCTGGAACAAAAAAAAAAAAAGGGAAGAAAAAGAAGACTGATATTCTGACCCCTTCCAGTTCTTTCTCATTTACCAGTGGCTTCGTCCACGTTCCCACTTGGTGTCACCATTTTCACTAAAACAGAGGATCAACTCAGTGAAGCCAATGTTCAGTTCAATAAAATATTAGTAAACAAAAACAATTAAAATATCTATTTTCTATTATAAAAATGCTCAAGTAGTCAAAACACTACAGCTGGGTCAAGAGCAGGAGGATTTAGTCAGATTGTCATCGAAAGGAATTTTTCTAACTACAGAGCTGGCATCTATTCTGAATGAAAAGGATAAGAGAATTATATTAAGTATGCTTGAGACATCCACATCTAAGTATTTTCAATTAGAGAATCTGAAAATGAGGGGAAAGATAAGTGTCACATAATTTGGATGTTTCTTGTACAATAGAGAATTAGCCACTGATGTTCTTATTTTGGAATCCTCTATCAGATTTATTTTTATTGTTTCACATAGTAAGAGACATCGCCTTATTTTTTGTGGCTTCAACGTTTATTTCTGAGAAACCTATTTCCTAACATATGTTACATTTAGGCACACGTTCCATAACCGCTTTTAAATCAAACTCCTGAGATATAGGATCTATTGGTCTTTTCTTAAATGATTCAATGTATTTTTTTAATATTAAACAGTTTGAAAAATTACAATTGTGTCTATCGAATAAACAAAGAGAATTGTTTCCAATGTTTCCATTCCATAAGGGAGTCATTTGTTTTCTGTACATTTACTGTATTTCACCCCAAATTTTAACAATCTTTTATAACATTTATTGATCTTTAGTAACAAAATTACTTCAGCTTTAAGAGAGTTTGCCATATTATTAGATTGAGAGAAACACCTTAAAATATTGTTTTTTAAGCAGAGTGAAATAATTTTTTAAATTTCCACTTTTTTTCTCTAACAATAGTTTTCTGAAATTTCTATTTTTCATTTATGATCAAAATGGGGGCAACTATAGATGTATTCCTTTCACAGTGGGGATACTACTGTGGATAGATGCTACACAGTTTTATAGAAAATGGTTTATCTTTCCAGAATCATTCCTGGAGATTTATACGCTGTAGAATAAGACAGACACAGATATTCATCTACTGGTATCACTTAGTTTTGATCTAATGATACAAGGAGGTGAATGTGTAGACTTAGTTACAAGGAGGAAATATTTTTCATATGATATGTAAATATTGAGTTCCATGCCTCCCTTTTCCAGCTATAATGTGCAGAATTTATTGGTCTGTATCTATATTCAAACTGTTTTTGCCTTAACAACAAAGCGTGTAAAGTTAAATGTCCTATATGGTATATTCCTAACCAAAGTTACTATAGTTTTAATATTTTTGCATTTAGAGAACTTATCAGCAGGAGTGCAGGTTTATCTAAGAAATGTTTACCTTTAAATTTAAATAACTGTCAGCTTTGCGTATATCTCATAAAGTCTAGTTGTTAAGGGGAAGAGAGGAAAAGTTCTACTTAACTACTGGCCACATCAGATAGAAGGAAGAAAATTCAAGAAAGTCAAGAGACCATGGATGGAGTGGTAGGAAGAAGATGATGCAAAGAGGGATTCCAATATTTTTGTATATTTCTAGTATATCAATTATTCTCCACCTATTGTATCAATAATGAAATATTGTTATACATTCATCATTGAAATAACTTGACTAGATTCAGTCCTAAGAACCTCTACAGTTTTCAGCTCCCCAACCCCCTCTTTGGTCACAGTGGCCCATGCCTGCACTCCTGTCATTCTCCAGTCACTCCGTTTCTGAAGATGTTCAAGCTGTCTGTACCTATGCACAAAATTCTAACCCTGGCAAGAAGTGAAGAAAAAAACTTCACAGCAAAGCAACCCTGTCTCAGGACGAACTCTCTTTGTGATCTGACCCTCGTCCTGCGCTCTGATACGATTGTTTCTTCCCTGAGAAAGTTTCCCTGTGAGACTTCTTCATGTCCCTAGCATCCCATAAACTTCCATTTTCCCAAATAGCTGGGTCTGTGAGAAAACGGCTCTTTCCTCCTATGTGCATGCCATTCTTAATTCCTTAATAGCCACACCCCGATGGGCAGGCACAGACACCTGCATGGAGAGGGAAAGCCTTCTTGGTGGGGGTCATTTGAGAAGGTGACTCTTCTCACTGGTTGGAAGCTGGAGCATAAGAGATGCTCTTACGCGAGCTAGAGAGAAGCCATGCACTCTCATTAGAGGGACACGGATGTCTAAGAGGAGCTCCTAGTCAGCAGGCATTATGGTGACTTGATGTTATGTTATGATGGCTTGGAGAAGAATTTGGGTACAAGGAAAAGAGGAACCCAGGGCGGTCTTTCTCTTCTCTGATGACTATTGCAGTCTTGTGTGATTTACAAAAGCTTTGGCATTTTCTTTGTATAAACATAGCACATTTCACATCAAGTAGAATCCTAGATATTGTTCCCTTTACAAATGAGATCTGATTTTCTTTTAAAAATTTTTACCAATTATTTTGGTTTATATAAATTACTCATCTCTATTTTCAGTGGGTTACTGAATTCTGATATTTCCCAATGCTTTTTGGATTTTACCTAGTATAACATAGTGGTTAGCTGCAGCTGGGAGAACATGATGCTCTTTGAGACTGAATGAGCTCATGAAGAAACTGGGTGCAGATAGAGAAGACATGAGGCCCACAGGCTGAGCCCTGGACCAGTCCAGGATGGAGTTAGAGAAGGAGATAGAGAAGGTGTGGCCAGTAAGGTCGGAGACCAAGAAAGTATGAAGTCTTGGAAGACAGCAGAGGCAGTGCCCCAGGGAAGCAGAGGAATCGATGGTCAAGTATCACTGGGAGGTCAAGGAAAACGAACACTGAGAATTGAACGTTGGATTTAAAAGTGCACACATCACACTGTGTGACTTCCACAAAAGCAATTTTGGTGGAGCAGTGGGGGCACAGTTTTCTTGAAGGGGTTTCAATAGTGGAGAGGAGAGGAATTTGAGATAAGACATCTCTTTTGAGGCTTTTTGTTACAAAAGGAAGCAGAGGAGTAGGAGAGTAGCATAGAGTGGAAGTAAGACTTCATTTTGGTTAGATCAGGCTTATTTTATTCTTTAATATTTTCAGATAATTTTTAAGACTAAGAAATTAAAACTTTAAGCTTAAGAAGTAGCATATTTGTTTTCTGATGGGAATGTCTTCTGAAAAGAGAAAAATTGACAGTTGAAAGAATGTAAAAAATTTTCTTATAAAGAAAATAGTTTCTAGATACAATACTTAGACTGGTTATTTTTCTAAAAGAAACACCATGTTCCCTTGCCCATCGTGGATGTGCAACGGAAATAAGGAGGCAAGAAATGCTTGTCCTTTCTCAGGGATCTCATGGCAAATCCAGCTTTTATCTTCACTTGTTGACAAGAGCCCAAATATAATTCCTTTTTGGAAATATTATTTAAATACTCAAATATATTTTAGACTCCAAATTTGCAAGTCAATGTTGTAGTTATGCTTCTTGTTGTTTTTAACATACTCACTTTAAATTGAATAATCAGACCATATGAAGTCAACAATATCAAGTAAAACTTTACTTTGACTTTTCAGGCAATACTGTCATTCTTTATCTCAATAGACTAATTGCTGTTGAATATTCTTGAGTCAGTATTTCACAAATCTGAAAATGTGTCATACAAGTGAATCTGCATGGCCATATTGTCTTGTGAATTGTTTTCTTTTTCCCCACAATAGCTTTGTGTCAACATGACCAATGAGAAGATGCACCATTATATCAATGAAGTGCTTTTTCTACAGGAGCAAACAGAATGTGTACAAGAGGGAGTTACCATGGAAACAGCTTATTCTCCTGGTAACCAGACTGGAGTTTTGGAGTTTTTTTTCCAGGTATTCATATAGTATAATTAGATACTTTACAGGATGCATGCATTTAAATATACAGGAGGCAGGGAATTTATTTCAAGGGCCTTGTTTTTGAGATATCTTTGTATATGAGACTCTGCAATGTATTTATAATCTTTCAGTGTTGATTGAGGAGCACAAGTTACCTTTTTCTGAAGGGTCATCTGAAGGATTACCAATTCATTGAAAGGACAAGAAATATCAGATTATCTTGTTATAAAAATATTCAGCATTGATTATTTGCTAAAACTCTCCTTTCGGCACAGTTACAAATGCCCAATGTACAAAATTAATGTTTTATAAAATAATATCTAAGGATAACAATATCATAAAACAAATTCAACAGAATATTTTTTATTTATCTTCAAAGTTTTTAAATTTGTTTGGAAAAATTGGCAGTAAAAATATGTATACATATATATAATCTTAGGGATCTGAAGGTGCTCATACTTATCTTTGCTTCACTTTACAATGCAAGAATCTTTGCCTCAAGACCTCCGTCATATAAACAAAAATCGATCACATAAACAGCAATCTCTGTCTACTAATATGTGAAGACATTACAGTCATGCGCCACGTAGTAATGTTTTGATCAATGACAGACCAAATACACGGTGTTGGTCTCATAAGGTGAGTACCGCACAGCCTAGGTGTGCAGTAGGCTATCCCACCTAGGTTTGTGTGCACGCCCTCTGTGATGTCAGTACAATGACGAAGTTGCCTAACTATACATTTCTCAGAACATATCCCCAGCGCTAAGCAATGCATGACTGTATGGAGACTTACACGTAATATCTCAAACACTTGAACATGATTTAAAACTGGTACCATTCAGCTATTGGGAGCAGAGTAATTAGTTTTTTACCTTTTGTTTCTATAAATGTAGATTTATAAATTTTTGTATGCATTTTCCAAGTATTGTAAAATACTCCTGTTCTTGCTACCAACTATTCAACATTCTTTTTTTTTACTTACAGAGGAAGCCCTCTTCCTCCAGAAAGCCCTCCCTCATCATACACATTTAGTATATAACTTACCTATCTACGATTAAAAAACGTCTTCAGGGACCAGCCCAGGGGCCTAGTGGTTAAGTTGGCATGCTCCACTTTGGCAGCCCAGTGTTTGTGGTTTCAGATCCTCGGCTCAGACCTATGCACCGCTCATCAGGCCATGCTTTGGAGGCATCCCACATACCACATAGAGAAAGATGGGCACAGATGTTAGCATAGGGACAATCTTCCTCAAACCAAAAGAGAGAGATTGGCAACAGATGTTAGCTCAGGACCAATCTTCCTCACCAAAGAAAAAAACGTCTTCAAACTGACACTAATATATACTTAACTGTGTAACAGGAAGCTTCAGGCCCCTCCACCTTCATTCTCACTTGCTGCGATATCCTTGACCGCTACAGAGTGGCCAGGAGAATGAAGTTGTTTCTATCTCTTTGGCTATCCTCCTTGAGGGCTCGTCTTTGGGATCATCATTTCAATAATAGGACTTTTATCAGTATGAGTTGGAAATGAGAGTGGACAAGTTGACTGCTACTCCTCTGTGATACCCGTAAAACTGGAATGAAAAGACGTATCAAGTATAGGGTGAAAGATGTGGGTCAGTATACCAGGCAAGCATGTACCCAACAAAACAAAACAAGCTGCTTGTTTCCTTTCTAGCACCCATAGACCCCTACTGCGCACAAGCATTTGCCATTTTCTCACAGGCCTTATTTCTGTTTCAGTGAACGTAAGTTTGTCTCATGTCCCTGAGGGGGGTGTGGATCCAGATTCTTAGCAGATGCTCCAGGCATCTAGGACATAGGACATTGTGTTGCATGCTCAATATTGCTGCTTTTCGTTGTTAAGATGAAACTACGTATGATAACCTCTCACTTACAGGAGAACAATTCAGTCTCTCCGAAGCCCTCACTTCTGAAGGAATTGAAGGCCGTTAATCCTCTTTTATGACTTCATTCTCCATGTTCTACTTTCTTCTTCAGACACTCAGCAAGTTTTCCAAGTCTGCCACCTTTCCTTCATGGCTTTATATCAAACATCCAGAAAGCATTGCACACATGAATTTTTAAAATTTTGCAGACAATACAAATTATAATGCTTTAAAAAGTATGTTGTTGGTAACCAAGCACCCGTTCCTTGGACAATGTCATCTTGCTTTTGGAGCAGGGTGGTTTAGCTCTTTCTGAATAGATCCCTTCCCTTACACTAATTGAGGCCTTGTCTTTGAATTACGGAAACATCCATTTAAGGCCTCATCAAACAAACAAAAATTCTCATCTCCAAAGAGGAGACTGTCACTGCCCCTGCAGCGTGGGCACGCTTGCATACAGCCTTGAAATACCCCGTTTGTCTTCACCGCATGTCTCTATTGCCTGTGTGTGTGTTTGTGTGTAAGGGTAACAGCGTGTAGAGAAGTGCCGTGACATCATGCTCAGACTGACAGATGAAGGCACGACTTCTGATCTTACAATATCAATATTTTACTTATTGTTCAACAAATAGCTTGCTATAAATGGAAATAAAGAATTTCTGATTTTTGAAACGTTACACACAGAGCCAGTCCTCAGCAAACTTCCTACCTTGACTGTTTAGTTTTAGGGCCTCTCCCATCCATTTTGCATACCTATTTATTTTTTTGGTTTTTCACCTCTGGGCTCTTCAGGGGGCCTCACCATGGGGTTCCTGGCTACACTGAGATTTTTGTGATGTACCATGCAGAATTGCCTGCTGGGCTAATGCTCCCTGGAATGGACTTTCTTCTCCAAATTTTCTTATCAAAAAACATGTTTGTGTTGGTAAGACAAGTCTCTCCAGGTAGTAGTGATCTCAGTAATTTGCTGAGTTGGATGAACTTGCTTGTTACAGGCATTCCCAATTTCTTCCAGTGCCATTTTCCATCTCATCAGTTCTTCCTTGTCCGTCCCAGGGAGGCTGTCTGGCTGCTCATTCTAGAGATGACCATCATAATTGCCAAATGTCTCCAATAGGGCGCCCTCTGGTGTGTGAGCCCCCACCAGGTGAAGGTCGTCCCTGGGGCTGGCTCCTTTAACCTTTGTTCCCTATGAGTGGCACCAGAATGATTAAACTTTTGCAACCCTCAGAGAACTGTATATAGTCTGAGTTTTCTTTACTAGGAGCGGGAGACTCCAAAAGGCTTAAAACTACTAGCATGAAGAAATGACTTTGTATTGGCCAAATAAATGACATCATGAAAGGCCTATGGTGGCAGGTTTGGTGACCTCAGGTCATAATACAAAGTGAAATCGCTATAGGGGTCAGTCCAGGTTTCTTCACATCCTGAGAAGAATTATTCTTATGGTATTCACACTTTTGAAAGCACAGAGTCGATGTGAAGAGTTAAGATATATGGCAGAATAATGTAAGCAAATAATATGTTACCTTATTTTAAAAGGTAGATTTGACATGTCAACAGAAGAACTTTCCTAAGAAAGAAAAGATAAACCACACAGCGCTGAGTAAAAAGTTATTCAACTGATGTGTACGCCCCGTGGGCGGAAGGGTGCTCTGTGTTTGGGACACAGTGTCAGAGGTTGGGAAGTTCTGTTAAGCAGCATTTTCCTTCATGTGAGATCAATTTTACACTCCTACTTCCTGTGCAACTTTACTTCCCGTGTTTGGCAGCTATAAACTATCAGACTTCTAATTTAAATTTTACAAGTTATAGCTTCAAACTTTCTTTTTCCTGAATCAAAATACCGGAACATCATAGAGTCATTTCTACCTCATGCTGAGTGGGATTTTGCCACAATTTTTATGACTTACATCATTGTAGGTTTTGTTTCTTCATAAGTTACTTATCCCACCATTAAGTATAAAGTGTTCAATATGGGCTTTAGGTCAAGAAAAATTACAACTTTCCTGTAGTCAGAAATTTTATTTTTCTTGTTAAGAATATACTTCTTAATAACTCGAGTGTTCTAATCACATTATAATAGACTCCTTCGTTTATTTCTTCATTCCTCTAATCAATAAGTAGTGTTGAGGACCTACTTTGCACCAGAGTTTTGCGAGGGGGCGGGCACCCAAGAGTGAGCGAGAATAGATGTGTATTAAAGGTAAAGACTAATTCATTTTCTGCGTGTTTATATGAACGTAATGAAGAAAGAAATGCATGACCCACAACACAAATACTAAACTGAGCTATAGAAGAAAACTCTCTCTTCTTCACTTTCAGAAGCCATCTGGATTTCTCTCTCTGTTGGATGAAGAAAGTCAAATGATTTGGTCAGTGGAACCAGATCTCCCCCAAAAGCTCCAGAGTCTCTTAGAATCCTCCAACACCAATGCAGTGTACTCCCCCGCGAAGGACGGCAACGGGAATGTCACCCGCAAAGATGAAGGCACAGCGTTCACTGTTATGCACTATGCAGGAAGGGTAAGTTAAAGGAGCGCCGTCAGCTGTGATGTGCACTGATGGACCAAAGGTCTAAGGACGAGCTTTAAAGTTGCAGTATTTTCGAGTTTATTGCTTTGATAAATGAAAACTGGGTGAAGAGCCCACACAAATGTACTTTTCTCAGCTATTTTCTTTTAGCCTGTTGAGGGCTTCACATCTTCAGAACGTGGGCGATGAAGCATGCAGTATGATCCTTCTCATAATGTTCCGAGAATTATAATTTCATATGAGCAAAAAGAGGCCTGGATTGAATACAAAGGGCTCTGTTACGAACTTTGAGACATTTTCATAATCCAGAGAAACACTGGACATCTAGTTTGCTTACCCTCAATATAGTTTTTAGTATTAAATTATTTTTCTTGAAGCCTAGCAACCCCAGAAAAGAAAGCTACTGTCAGATCTCTGTCGATTCCCTAACCAGCTCTGTAACACGTGCTTCTTTTTCAGAACTTCCAAGGACCAGCTCTCACCTGTAAACATTTTCACACTCCTCAGGCTAGGCTCATATTGGGCTTCTCCAAGCTGATCCCAATCATTTTTTCCATGACTTATTTGCGCACACACCACCCCCCCGCATTCAAAACCTCTGTTCAGGTTAATTTTTCTAAGGCGCTCACTTTTGTCCTGCATCTCTCACATTCAAGCTTGAAATATCCTCCTTGTCTTCTTAACAGGTGAATGTTTATCCATCTTTTAGTGCTGAAATCCACATCTCACTTGTCCTCAATTCACCTCCCATCTACAGTTAGTATCTAATATCTTCCACCTGTGAATTTGTAGCCCTTGGCTTTTCCCCTCATTTGGCACTTAGTACAAATTACACATTCAAGGGTGAGATATCCCGTCACTCTCTCACACTCGGTGTCTTTCAGTCCTTTTTAACCCATGTTTACTGAGACTCTGCTATAAGCAAAGCCAGAGCATTCGAGACTCAAAGTTGAGCAAAACATGTTCCTTGCTCTCAAATATCTCACTTTCAAATAAGGAAAAGGTGAATTGACAAATAATTATGATATAATTTACTTATAAAAACGTTAGCAACATAAACAAAGTTCTGTATTACCACAGAGAAGGAAGCAATTATTTGGCTCCCAAAAAAGTGTAGAAATGTTTCCTAGAGGAGGTAAAAAGTGATCTAGGCCTCCAACGGCGAGTCAGAACTCAGTAAGATAAAAGGAATGGGCCTCCAGTAAAGACACGGACTTTGGGAAGTGAATGGACATGTGCCCCTCTGGATTCAGTGGCATAGGACAGAATCCACCAGAGCTGTTGGAGCAGAAAGTAACTTTAGTGCAGGAAAGTAACTGCTGAGAGACTCTATGTTGAACCTTCCAGTGACCTTAAAACCATGCCACAGGACAGGGCTACCAACATAGCCTTGTCATTGATCAGGAAGCCTCCAGCCAAATTGAGAAGCTGCTGCCATAGGTACTGACTCTCAGTTACTGCTACCACCTCCGGCAGTGAAATGCCCGTGCGCTGGTACTCTGCAGGGAACAAGTTGGTGTCTGGGCCTGCAGATCTCCACTGCCAGAGAAAAACAACACCTTCAGCACGTGCTCACTAGGGAAAACACAGAAACAGCAGAATTGGGGCCTCCACCACTTCCACCTTCTAAATCTCGTGCAATAGTGCTGGACGAGTGGCAGCCACAGAGAGCTCAGACCCTAACAGCAAAGGAGACTGGGAAGGATAACTTTGTGGCTTCCTGATGTCTGCAGTACACGAGGTCAACGAGGGCGAATGCTCCATACCGTCCCACCATATCCACCCACAACATGTTTGGGAAATGGGGCAAGAAGTTCAGTTAAGTCTATAGAGAATGGTAGGAAAGAAAGTCTAAAAAGGTTATTTTGGCCAAATCCTGAATAAATATGCAGGCACTTAGGACTTTGGACTCTTGGCAGTGTTAACTTATCAAATATTTTTAGACGGAGTGAGGGATGAAGTAAGTAAAACAGACATCATGACATAGGATGGATTGGGAAAGAAGTCAGAGCGCTGTGGAAACACTCAGGCCAGGACTGCACTGGAGCCGGAGCGTGGAGCGCAGAGGAGGCGGCGTCAGAAGGCAGAGGGCTGGGGACCATGACTGACTGGACATGCAGAGGGAGGGAGACAGAGCTTGAAATGACACTGAGCTTTCTCAGCCCGCTGACTGGTGGATTTTTTTAATGCCAACCCAGAGAGGAAATCCTGCAGAATGAGGCAGTTTGGAAGGAAAGATATTCAGTTTTAGATGTTTTGAATTTGACGTTTTTAATGGGAATCCCAAGAGGATGCTAAAACACTTGATGCTGGGATGAAAGAGGCTGGTTGTTTGTAGATACATAGTCACATTTTTGGAAATGTGTATCTTGATAATTTCACCCAGGAAGAGCAGGGAGAAGAGAGAGAGAAGAAGTTAGTAGGAAAGAGAAGAATCATGGAGGCCAATAGAAAAGGAAGAGGATAAGGGGTCAACAGGAGGTGCCCCTGTGTGGGACATGGGACGGTTAGGCCAGGGAGCACCTCTGTGAGAAGTTACAGTAGATGGTGCCAAGTGATGGCTTAACTGGCTGATGGATTTGGAGAGGAAGTTATGGAAGATTTTATATATATATATATATGTAAATATATATATTATAAATATAAATAAAATAATGTATTTATATATAAATAATATATAAAATAAAATAAATATATTATACAAATATATAAATCTAAAAATATGTATATATATTTTCCCAAAGTGTTAAAACTATCTTTTATATTTGAGAGATTTAGCCTTTAAAAAGTCTTTCAACAGTATCGGTCTTTTAGTCCTGTGTTCAGATTTTTTAATTTATATTTTCTTTGTATTAAGTATTTACTGAATTCATAGGATTTAGTTGAGAAATTATAATAAGGTATAAAATTCATGTAAGCTTTCTTAAGTCAGTATATACCTGATTTGGCTTATAAGTCTGTTTGATTTATATCTTGGGGATATATTAGATGTTCAATAAATACTAATTGTGTTATACTGAAAGGGACTGAGTTTTGACATAATATTTTACTTGTTAATTATTTAATGATCACTTTAAAAATTGTTCTACAGGCGCTTAATAAAATGCCAATTTCAATTGTTTTAAGAAAATTTGGGGAAAAAAACAACTAATGGTTTGAATGAATATAATTATTTCACTGAGTTCTGATAGCAATAAAGCAAAGCAGAGAAAGCCAATAGATTAGTTGCCACTGAGCCAAAACCCCATGGAATCATGAATTTCCCTGTAAAAGCATCTTTATATTTTAAGCGGGACTTTCCATAACCAGAGTCAGTTTTGTGGTTTTATAAAAATCTTTCATTTCACTGAGATATACTAATGAGTCTTAGCTCAAGGACTCCCTAAGGACTCATTCACATGTTACAGCATAGATTATATGTAATTTGTGGCAATATGTCAAGCTATATGCCATTCTAATCGTCAGTTGTAGCTACATGTACTTAAATTTTGAGCTATCGCATCTTCAAGAAAAGCAGCACATTCTACATTTTATAAATCAAGAGATGTAAAGAGCTAATTGGTTTAAAATCAGCATGCAGGGTCTGTTTTGGACAGTAGGATGAGCATTCGTGAGTAGCTCTTTGATGATAAAGCTGCTCCCAAAGGAGAGCTCGATGGCTCTGAGGTTCTTGGGTTAGTTTGTAGTCTCCTCTTTGGCCAGATGGGCAGGCTGGAGAGTCTCATCACCACTTGCTCCTCCATGACTGGTTTACTTGGTTTTGTTAGTGAAAACTTCCTACGTCTCACAGGAAGGATGCTCATTACTGTTGGTGATGATATTGACATCCAGCCCCACCAGGATGGACTTTCCCATCAGACTCTTCCGCTCTAATTACGAGACCCTGCCGTGCTTCTGAATCTGGTTTGGAGCAGAGGCTCAGAGGTCCTTTTAGAAATGTTTAAGCAACATTATTTGAATTATAGCTGAAGATCTTTCCTAAACACATTTGAATTTTTCATTACTCACAGGAGCCTGGTGTATTTTTCAATCTCCATTACAGAAATATTTTAAAGTAAATGGGGAAGAGACTGTGCATGAAATATTAACAGGATCTCATTAATGAGTATGAATCTGAATTAAAGAAGGCTGTGTGTTGTGTTTTGTTGTTGTTGTTATTTGTGTTAGCAAATTTTAAATCATATGTGGCATTACCTGCTTTAGGAATTGCTCTTGAACTTCTACTGGTGATTTAAATGATGGATAAGCGTTAAATTCAGAAGTTTGTCTAATTTTATTGGCTTTTAAAATTAAGAATCTCAAAGGAAAGAAGAATTATGATTTGGCAAAAGACATTGGCTCTTAGAAAAGTTGAATTTTCATTAAGGTGATTCTGAACTAACTCCAATAGGACATAGTATTCTGAAGTTCCTAAATTTTAATGTGACGAAAGGGACTAGATCAGGAGATAGTAAAGCAATCTGAAGTAACACAAATTAAATTAATGAAAATATAGGACAAAATTAATAGTTATAAAATATATGACGCTTAAATATCTGACCTTTGTGTTGTCTGCTCATATCTTTGTCTAAAAGTTGTTTATTTGATGATTTATTTTATCATGAAGTGATTCTTTTTGGGTCTCAGATAAGTGTCCCATTGTATGATTGGCTTTGATGGTTTACGCAAATCAAGTTGACAATATTGTTCTTTCCGAAGATGATGTGTCTGTGTTTTAGCCTCCTTCTCACCCCAAACACTTTAATATTGTAATGGGTCCAAGAGGATCCGGCCACGTGCTCATCTGTAGAAACTTTAAATGGGATCTTATTTGGAAAAAGCTTCTTTGCTTAGGTAATTAGTGTCAGGATCTTGAGATGAGGAAGTCGTCCTGGATTATCTGGGTTGGCTCTCAGTCCAAAGACAAGTATCCTTATAAGAAGGAGGCAGAGGGAGGTTCGGGAGAGAAAAGGAGGCCTTGTGACCATGGAGGCAGGGATCAGAGTGATGCAGCCCCAGGCCAGAGAATGCCTGGAGCCACCAGAAACTGGAAGAGGCAGGAAGGAGTGTCTCCCAGAGCCTCAGGAGAGCACAGATGTTGGGCCTCCACAACTGTGAGAGAAGAAGTTTCTCTAGTTTTGGTGGGCCCAGTTGGTGGTTATTTGTGACAGCAGCCCTAGGAAACTGTCGTAAGTGCTCATTGGTTTGGCATTTACAGATTAGAAGAGAAGTGAACAGTTTTAACTCATAACATGGTAGAATTTCATTACCACATTCGATGCATTTGAAAGCGGCCCTGGCGATTTCTCTGTCTCTGTTTGTGCTCAGGTGGTTTTCCTCACCCGGAATGCTGCTTCCCTCTTTCTTTCCAAATCTGATCTGCCTTCCCAAGGATCAAGTTCCTGACCTAAGACCTAATCCAAATTTTGTTGATCTCTGCCTTCCCTGATCAGTCATGATTCCTGATGCCTGCACAGCATTTTCTAATTTTCAAAGTCCTTCTGAGATCTTTCACCACAGCCTTGTGTATAAATGTGACTGTGTCGGTTTTCAGGTAAGTAAGCCTTGGTGAAGTTCAATGATTCACCAAAAATTGTACAGCTGTGTATGAGTCTCCAAAGTGGCCCTAACAAAGTCCCACACGCCAGGAGGCTTAAACAGCAGAAATTTATTTTCTCACGGTTCTGGAGGCCAGAGTCGAAAATCGGGTGTCGCAGGGCTGGATCCTTCTGCAGGCTCTGAGAGAAATCTGCTCCTCTCCTAGCTTCTAGGCATTGCCATCAGTCGACATTCCCAAGCTTGTAGACACAGCACCCCAATCTCTGCCTCTGTCTTCACATGGTCTTCTCCCCATGTTTCTCTGTGTTTATCCTCTGCTTCAAGGAGACCAGTCATTGGATTTAGGGCCTACTCTATCCAATAGGACTCATCTTGACTTAACTAATTACATCTGCAAAAACCTTATTTCCAAATAAGGTCACGTTCTGTGATTCTGGGTGGACAAAAATTTGGAGGGTACGCTATTTACTCCACTACAGGCTAGTAGGTCACAATACCGTGTTTCATTTTCCTCAAGTCCCGCGTGTTTTTCTCTCTCCACCACGGTGTGTGGTGAAATGCTTACAGTGTTTATGGTCTATAGTCATGGAATCTGTGTGGTGTATGGAAAGAGAAGATGTACTGGGGTACACTGGGGCTCCATTGCTGTGACCTTGAGGAGGACACTTACCCTCAGTTGACGCACTCATGAAGTCTGTAATTAAGGAGAATGTAATTATGAAACTCATAAACTTGTTCTGAAGGCTAAGTGGTGGGCAGGCAATAAGTGCAAGTAGGATTATTTTGAGACATTGTGGCAAATGTGTGAGTTGTATTTCCCCAACAGTAGCTGAAGGTCTTTCTATGCAGGAATACTGTTATATTTAGCAAAATTTTGAACTCATCAATTGCAGATATTGAAAGCCAGAAAATATTTGGGGAATCATCCAGCTGGCTATATTTCCATATGAGAATATTAGAAGCCCTATTGACTTGCTCAAATTAAGCTAGTGGTAAAATGTCATTTATTAGTTAAAAAAATGTATTTGTCAATTCTTATATCTTATAAATGTGCTCACATTGCATAAAGCAATGTTTTATCAATCATGTTAGAATATCTCTTTTTACTTATCACAAAGTTGTCAATATCACTTCAGCAGATGACAGGGAAGATGTAACCATTAAAGTTATATTAAATATTTTTTGCTCTTCCAATCACACTTGAAAGACTTCAGCGGAAGATAAATGTAGAAAATTGAGATATTTCTCCATCTGTGGAAAACATAATACTAAAAGAGAAAACATTTAGATAAATGTTTTAACTTATGTTAATGTGACATTCTGTTTTTCAATGAATATACAGGTTGTTTTCATGATGAGTAGCTCTACCTTGATTAAAGAGAATTTTTGCAAAAAATTTTGTTCTTTACCATTTAGCTTTCTGACTAATATTTTAATCGAGCATCCAGGTGTGTAGAATTTTACCACAGATTTTAAAAGATTCTTTCAATGTTATTCCCCTAAAGAAAATTAAAGCATTCTCTGCCATCTGTATACATATTCTGAGATGTAATTTTATGACAGAATGAAAATGTATAGCCCTTTTATATGATGTGCTGGTAGACGTGTCTTTCTGTGTGTGGGTTTTGATTGTATTCATCAGGATTCCTTTTCCATGCCCCTAAACCAATCCTTGCAGATGAGTTGTAATCCCAGACAGGGAGACCCTGCTCATTATTGATCATGTTTCTGACTTCCACAGGCCTTTACGGAAAACATATTACTAAAAGGTTGCTCAAAAAAGTCATGTGGAAAAAAGGATGATGTTACTGATTTGTGGCCCGTCTATAAATACCTGATAGTTTTTCCTTCTCCTTGAAAAGGATCCACCCCTATTGTTGGATAAACTAAGTTTGAAATGTGTCCGTTTAGATTTATGCTGTTACCCAGACCTCTCAGAAGCAGGTCTTTCTCTCACTGATACTGCAGTAGACTCTAGGTGGCACACAGACGAAAGCCGCCCTCTTTGCCCTTAGACATACTTACGTAACGTGTATGCAGGGGATACCTCTTGGCCTGTTCAATTTCCCTACTCCACCTGTGTCGGGAACACCTTCTGTGGCTTGTCAGCTGGCCTTCACCCCCGGAGATCTGTGGGAGACAGAGTGGGCCCAAGAAGACTCTGAAAGTGAACCTTGAAATCAAAAGGAAAAGGTGGTGGCTTAATCAACGCGGAAGACTCCATTTATTTCTCTTTCTTTTCTCCAGGCAAAAACCCCAGACATAACAATGAAATCTGTCTGGTCTAAACTAATACTGTTACTGATACTGTTAAAGGTTATTTGACAAAGATATTTTGACCCACACAGAAGGAGTTCAATTTACATTTGTGTTTGGTCACCTCCTGGGCAGACTTTTAGAAAAATAAGAATTAACTCCACCAGGCTCCTGGTACTCTGTTGCTTATATCAATTTCACCTTTGGTATAAATTTTTGTAAGAGACAAGATAAATGTTTCCTTACCCAGAGTTCCGTTAGGAAGAGAAAATTCAGGATCCCATTTAGGGAATCTTACTCTTTCTTCAAAGATATAATAGATTCCATTATCTTCATGGGCTGACAGAGGTTATAAATAAGGAACTTCAGATTTTCCGGAATATTGATATCTTACTGTTAGTTGATTGGTATTTTTTTCCTTAAAAGGACCAATGAAATAATGTTCACAAATTTCAGATATGTCAATTTCACGGCCATGTCCACATCCAGAGTCTAGATATCTAGAAAAGGACTCTTAATAATACTATGCGCTCCTAATAACTGTCTTTGTTAATTAGTGTTTATCAACTTAAAGTGAATCAGAATGAAAGCAAGCAAAGCTATCAGATAGAATCACTTAATGGAAAAGTAAAAAATAGAAGCCTCTGCTTATAAATACTGGTGCTGTAGACATGAATTTAACACTACACATGAAACCTCAGATAGAAAGCTGAAACCAGGCAAGAACAATTATCAGACCCCTTTATATTTGCTGAAAATGATCTCATTTCTTCTGCTAAAATCCAATCTTTACATACATTCTGATGTGATCTATTGAAATCAAGAGTGTATTTCAAAGTTTTGCATTTTTATCACCTGTTAATCCCAAGCACCTCTTTTCTAGGGATTATATTTTGCATCATGTAAATAACATGGTGGAGAAAGGGGTTATAAATTTGACTGATAAGTGAATTTACCTCCATTGCATAAATATTGATGTTTTTCAGGATAATGCTTTATGTCATGTGTATATCCTCTCATGATTCAGTTTCGTAAATGAGATGATTATGAACCTCCAGTCTAACTATTTCTCCTGTGGGCTTCGTACTTGTGTATCCACTTTTTAATTCCATACTTGGATGATATCTTAATTCAACAGATCCAGAAGCCAACTAAACTAAATTCCCTAGTCACCTTCAAACACTCTCTCCCTCTCAACTTATTTCAAGAAGTAAATAAATAAATAGGACTGATTTTCCATATTTGTCTCACTTTTCCACTTACGGTAAAATCAGAAACCCAATTAATTATCGAATACAATCTACTCTCCCCTATTTATCTCTCGAAACCAAATACTACTTTTCTTATCCCAGTACCTGCGTTCACATCGCCCCCTCAAACTCTTGGGTTACTTCAATAGTCTCCCCACCCTAACTGATGGAATAAGCAATAATTACCAAGAAAGGGATGAATAACTACTTTTACAAGCGATACTCCCTCTATTTCAGTCATCTTTTTGCTTCTCTGGTAATACTTTTCAAAATTGTGATGATTCTGATTTGACTTGTTAAGGGTAGACCTGAACTAGTGGCAGTGATGGCTTCCTTCTCTATCACGTGTTCATACACTATGCTTGTGAACACTTTTGCCTCCCAGCTTCTCTGTCCCTGCTAGAATAATAGACTTCGCTTTCTCTTTGAAAGATCAGATCTTCCAGATTGTCTTAACACTCTCGTTCTTCATGTACCTGGTAGTTGAACATGCACAACTCGGGGGATGTAATCAGGATTCAGTTTTATTTTTGGCTCACACTGCTTTTTAAAATATGTTCAGCAGGGACAGTCCTTCCCTGGTAACCAGATAAAATATCCCTGGCAGCTCCGGTGATATTTTGGGGCTCTCTCCAGTAATAGAAAGTCCTTTATTTGCTTTCATTGGCACTCACAGACTCAATTCAGTGATGAAGAATTTCTAGTCCTATATAATAATCAGAACTACAGATTTAACTGAAAGTTAAGTCCCCTCACGCCTCAACCACAGATGAGACACTGTACAGTGGCCGAGGCATCCTATTTGCTTTCCTTTCTTGCGCTGACTCCTCTTGTATTGTCACAATGTGGTTTCATGAACACCACACCTTCTGATGTCTAGGGCTAACTCTCAGTTGGGTGCTTTCATGTATCCCTGAGATGCTCCTCCCTGGGAACCTCCAATGCCCTTCTTATGACCTAGGAGATACTGATTCTCCCGGCTGGGAGCTCCCCCCAGGGCCCTGGTTTCTAGTGTTCATTCCTCATAGACTCTCTCCGTTGGATTCCATTATTCCCAGCTTCCCAAGCATGCTCTTGGGCAGGATGTGACAGAACTCTGGTTTGTGGACCAGATGAGAAACATGCCCTTGGTAGTTCATCAAAAATGGAATATGTTAGGGGCTGGCCCCGTGGCCGAGTGGTTGAGTTCGCGCGCTCCGCTGCAGGCGGCCCAGTGTTTCGTTGGTTCGAATCCTGGGCGCGGACATGACACTGCTCGTCAAGCCACGCTGAGGCAGCGTCCCACATGCCACAACTAGAAGGACCCGCAACAAAGAATATACAACTGTGTACCGGGGGGCTTTGGGGAGAAAAAGGAAAAAATAAAATCTTTAAAAAAAAAAAAATGGAATATGTTCTATGCTCTCCACTTTCAAGAGCTGCCCCAGAACAGCCCAACAGCCCATTCCGTTGCAGCAGGGCCTGTTCCTCCCTCCCATCCCCATCATACTGCCCATTTCTGCCTTTGTGCTCCTTAGTGAGGGCCAATCACCAGTTCCCAATCTCTCTAACTGGTGAGACCAGGTCAGAGTGCGAGAGGTTCTGTGAAGGCTCCTCCCTCTTGGCTTAGTGGATGGGGAAAGAAACTGTGTAAAAGTGCTTATGGCTATTCGTGTGCCATATAAAACAATCACTACCCTGTGCTCAGATTGGTGTGAGAGCAGTAGGCTCATAGATCTACAGATAGAGACATGGGTGTATAAATCAACTACAGTAGATAGATTTGTCATTGTTAGTGCAGCTGACTGGATTCCAACTCCTACGGACCCTGTGGATGGCAGACTGGAGCCCTGTCCAGTCTATTTGCACCATCCTCCAATTTTTTCAAAAGTGAGTGGCCAGGTCCTTCTTCCTAGTCAGTCTTAGTCTGGAAGCTCCACTAAAACCTGTCCACCCTGCATGACCCTGCTGGAATTTGAAATCCTGGTGGCAAAGCTTTCAGCATCATAGCAACACACAGCCACCACAGTATGACGACCAACAGACGAGGGGGTGTGGGGTGTGCTTGCCTGACCAGGAAATGAACCTGGACCTCTGTAGTGAGAGCACAGAATCTAAACCACTGGATGACCAGGATTGGCAGATGATAGATACATAGATAGACAGACAGATAGATAGATAGATAGACAGACAGACAGGCAGGCAGTTAGATAGATAGATAGATAGACAGACAGACAGACAGACAGACAGATAGATAGATAGACAGACAGACAGATGGATAGATAGATAGATAGATAGATAGATAGACACACACACATATCTATAAATCAAATATCGGTATTGCCAGAAACACATGTAAGTTACCCCTGCTACAATCTGGGATATCCTGAAATGACTAAATTGTCGTTTAGGGTAGCTTCCTTAGAGAAACTTTAATTTTTAGCCCTTCAAACATGTGGAAATATAGATTTCCATATCAGAGCTACATTAATGATGTGATAATATAAGTAGCAGTTTGGTTTGTCCATGACATATTGCCTTGCACAGTGGAGTGTGCACGCCGGACGAAGCCATCTCATTCTACCGCAGTGTGTTGTGTGTAAGCCATGAGTAAGGTCTTAGCTAGGGAAGACTAAGACAAGTGGAGTCAAAGCAGTGAATCTCTGAGTAATGCCACAAGAGGCTCTCCTAAGCGTATACGACCATGGTTCTGCCACTCAAGCATTTTTCTGTTAGCTTCCTGATTTGGGCCTGAATGAAGAATTGAAGAGCCATTATATTTATGTTTCTAGCCTGTGGTGTAGTGCTCTGTTAGTTTTCATTTCTTCTTCCTCTAACCTGTAGGGTGGTGCATCTGCAGGGATGCTGGGACCCATTCTGCTCTGTCCACGTGATTCATTTCATAGGCTTCGGTATCTCCTTTCACACTCAGTCTTTCTAGAATGAATGGTTCTTATCACTTTGTCTGTCTCCAGCCATGAGCCCCTCTAGTCCCTGCATCATTCTCTGTGCTTTCCTTTATACTCTCTTTCTTCAGGTATTTGGAATGGTGGCGAACACGGTGTCTGTCCTTGTTCTTTTTTGAGCTGCAGAGCAGGTAGAAGCATCAGAGCTGTCAGCACCAAGACCAGAATGGACAAATCAAGAAATTGGGAATGGCGGCGGTCAGTCAGGCTGCAACCTGGAAAGGAAAATACGCCAAATCTTCCAGAAGAAAAGGAGTCTGGGTGGGGAATAGGTTCCACAGGAACAGTGGAAAGAGACACGGGACAGAGAGGTGGTGCATCCCCAGTGGAAGCAGCCACCTCCTCTGAGGCTGGGGAGAGGCAGAGAGGAGACGAGACTAACGGACCAGGAGCTGAGGGCAGCAGATGCGGGCTGGAACCAGGGTGGCCCGCCCCAGAAGAATGGGGCCATGAGGAGTGGGCTGAGGATGAGCCAGGGAGGAGACTTGGCACTCTGGGAGAGGATGGGAATTACCAAGGCTTCTGCCCTGCAGTCTTCTGCCAGTGCCTCCTGCAGCAGCCCTAGCTGGAGGGCCCGGTTAGGGACCACAGAGCAGACCAGGGCAGGAATTCATTGCAGAGACAACAGTGCATGTGATGGGAAAGGCATTACCCAGCACACTGTGCAGAAAGAAGAGTCCTATTCTTCTGAAAGTACATACATAGGCAAGAATAGGTTTGATAGATAGATAGATAGATGAGATATTGGCCAACTCTGGGAAAAAGAATTAGAGGTAATTTTTATTTTGTTGTTTTTAGTATTTTCTAAATTTTATAAATACACGTGTTATATTTTATAATTTTTGTTTCTTTCTTTGTGAGGAAGATTGGCCCTAAGCTAACATCCATTGCCAATCTTCCTCTTTTTGCTTGAGGAAGGTTGTCCCTGAGCTAACATCTGTGCCAGTCTTCCTCTATTTTATATGTGGGACACCACTGTAGCATGGCTTGATGAGCAATGTGTGGGTCCGTGCCAGGGATATGAACTCACGAACCCCAGGCGACCAAAGCAGAACGCATGAACTTAACCAGTATGCCACCAGGCCAGCCCCTATAAAATAGTTTTAAAAGATCAGTCCTAGCAGTTTTCCTTGCTTTTTTTTCACCAAGCGTAGTCGTTTAACACAGATAATGTCCAAAATTCAATGAAGATTGTATTTATTAATTTTTGCTATTAGTCATTTCACAAGCAACTTGAAAATCTAAGTAGATGGTGTCCACTCATGCCCATTTACTATGGCCATATGTAGCCTTTTCCCATCCTTTAGAATAGTTTTTTATTGATGGACTACACTAGTAAAATCATTAAACTTAGTCTGAACTGGCCCCAACTCAACACTCAACTGAATAAATAAACTGAGGTTCAGAGAAGCTGACTCCTCGTGCTCCCACAGTTGATTATGGCAGCCTGTGTCCCATCAGGGTTTTGTAGGTTGATGGGTGTACAGTAGAACAGAACCCTCTTCATAACCCCTGGTCCGTTGCCCCTCTTACGTTAGCACAATTTTATTCATTTTATTTTCCCCAAGTTTTTCACACTATATATGGCTTATATAGGGCACCACAATAATCAGAGTTATTTGAAAAGTACTAGGTTCTATTGCTGTGGTCTTAGATAGAAGTGCTTGAAAATTCTTTCTCTACAGTTTTTTATAAAATGCTAACTCTCTTAAGAAAAAAAGTTTAGCCTAAGTATAATTATTGTGTTGTTACATGCCATCAAGTGGACTCCGACTCCTGGTGATCCAATGAACGAGTGATGTCCTGTCCTCAACAGCTCCACTCAGCTCCTGTGGACTCATGCCTATGGCCTCCTTTATGGAGTCAATCCATCTCATACTTGGTCCTCCTCTTTTCCTGCTGCCTTCTACTTTCCCAGCATTATTGTCTTTTCCAAGGAGTCCTGCCTTCCCATGACGTGCCCAGCGTAGGACAGCCCCAGCTTTATCGTTTTTGCCTTCAGCAATATTTAAGGCTTAATTTGCTCTAGGACCCACTGGTTGTCTTTCTGGAAGTCCAGGGTATCCATAGAGCTCTCCTCCAACACCATATTTCAAATGAATCATTTTTTTTTCCTATCAGCCTTCTTCATGTCCACCTTTCACATCCATACCTAGTAATTGGGGATATGAGGGTGTGGACCATCTTGGCCTTCATCTCTAATGACACCTCCTCAACACTTGATGAGCTTTCTTGATTCTTTCGTTGCTCCCCCTCTTCCAAGTCTTCTCTTGATTTCTTGGCTGCAGTCTCCATTTAAATTCACGATTGAACCAAGGTAAACAAAATCGTTAACAATTTCAATGTCTTCATTGTCTGTGTTAAAGTTGGGTAGTTCTTCTGTAGTCATGACTTCTGTCTTCTCGATGTTCAAATGCAGCCCTGCTTTGACGCTCTCTTCTTTCACTTTCGTCAGAAGTCGTTTTAAACCATTGCTGCTCTCTGTCAGTAAGATGGTGGCATCTGCATGTCTTAGATTGTTGACATTTCTTCCACCAATTTTCACTCCTCCTTCACCTGAGTCTAGCCCAGCTTTTCGCACGATATGTTCTGTGTATGGACTAAACAGATGAGATAGAATGCACCATTGTCTGACACCTTTGCCTAGGGGAAACCATATAATTATTGTGTATTCTCATTTTAAACTTATCAATTTTAATACATGCCAATATCTGCTCTAATAGCTGTTCTGTATCTAAAATGCCCAGGAAACATTTATCCTCTGCAAATCCTGTCCCTGGGCTCCCTTATTGCCTGCCAACGTCACAGAGGAGGACAGAGTTTGTATCATAGGTCACTAGTACCTGAGCCATTATTCTCAAACTTGAATGTGCACCAGAATTAACTGCGGAGCAAGTTAAAAATGCAGGCTCCTTGGCTCCACGCCTGTAAATGATGTTGAAGAGATCTGCCTGAGGTCTAAAAGCTGTGCCTGTTTATTAAGCACCAGAGAATGTTCTCCTGCAGGTAATTTGCAAACCACGTTTTCGGAAACACTAAAGGTATCAGTCGCAGAGTAGGCGCTCAGTTTAGCACACACTCCGAAACCTCCCTCTGCCTCCTACTATGTGCCAGGCTCCTGGAGGGGACCGAGACTACAGACAAAAGAACACACTAAACGTCAGCCCTGGCAGAGCTCAGCACCTCCCTTATTGAGGTGGAGGAAGCCAACTGCTCTTGCTCTCAATTCAGGGAGTTAAAATCGGTGGCAGTGGATAGAGCTATATTTGTGGAGCTCTCTTTCACCTTTGGATTCCGGTTTCCTTGGTGACTAGCCAAGCATGAGCTTGACAGCCTTCAGTTCGGAAGAAAATGCGTGTGGCTTGGTATGTTGTAACTTTTCTTTGTCAACCCTGGAAACTAGGCGTCTTCATGACCCGTGATTCACAGCCATGGCGAAAGCTTTATAATCCCTTTTCCTGTATAGCTAACATAATTTATCTTGTAATTGTCTTTGTCGCAGTACTGGAGTGTTACCGCGAATTCTTGAAAAAAGCAGCATACTGCCCTGCTCCCTTGCTCATGCTGCACTCCCTGTTTGGCATGACCCTGAAGCACTTAGCCGTGCACTGCTAACTGCTGAAATGTAAACAAAATGCTAAATTTCCTTTGGAGTCATTTTATTCAACAGAAGCATGCCAAAGTAAATCTTTGAATACGTGACAGTTTCCTTAAAGATTTGTATTGGGCTGTATGCATGTAAATTTCTCTATTACACGCATGAGGGATGCTGTCACTTAGAGTGTGAATCCTATCTTCTAATCCTTAAGAGGGAAAAAAAAAAGTCTGAGGTTCAGTTATGTAAAGACAGAAGGGAAAAGGAAAGCATTTGACCCGGCCTCTATCATTTGTGACTTTCATATTTTTCTCCTTTCATCCCCCAAATAACAAAACAGCAAGAAAAGGAAGGGTAAGCCTATGAGCAGATAGCTGTCCCGAATGACCTAGAAAGACCTCCGTGTAAAACCTGCTTCTTGCTGCTCCAGGAGTGCCCATCGTGTCCATCCTGAGGTGCACAGCTGAGAGGACAGACCCTTATTTGTTCTCTGGACATTGCAGACTCACGAAGCTGGAGGTGATTTCTAGGATAGATTGACTTTCTCCTCGGTGGCTTCCTTTCATAGACGTTCCTCTGTCCATTCAACTAGGCTCTGAGGCTCGCTTCCCTTTGAATTGCCTGGGAACCCAGTGTCCTCGTCCCACTAAGTTTTGCAGCCTCTGTGGTTTCTTTTCTCTGCAGCTATTGCTTCCTCCACCTCCTAGAGGCCATTGCTCTCAGCGAGGTCCAGATGCTCAGGTGTAGGTGGCCCAGGAAGGTAAGGGGCTGACCCTCCCAGGAGGCTCGTTTTGTTTGGAAGCAGTTCCTTTGTAAAGTAATAAATGGATTTTGACTGATAAAATTACGAGTACAGGAGGAGAGTCTCCTTTTCAGATGGCAGCCCATTTAGCAGCCTCAAATTATTGACCAAGGTGACCCCATGAGTTCTTCTCAAGTCAACAATGTAAAAAAATTGTGAAATAGGTCTGAGAAGAAGGGACAAGTGAGCATTAGAAGCAGGTATGTTGACTAGGGAAAGCTAGGTACTAATAATCTTTTTCATTTATCTTCAAAATTACCTTGAGAGAGATGGAGAGAGAGATGAAGAGAGAGACAGTGACAGACACAGAGAGGGAGGGCGACAGCACCTTCTATGTTCTGTAGATGAGAAGTCGTGAAGTCTCAGTATCTTGACCTGGGTTACCTACCAGGCCTTGGACTTGTTGAAGCTGGAACCCGGAAGGTATGTTGCCATGCAAGCTGTGCTCTTTCCGCCACGGTTTGATGTCCCCCAGAGAGTTGGGCCTTGAAAAACAGACTTGGCACTGACAGCTGGAGAAGTTGGAACTGTCGATGAAAATCATCCATAACCAATATAATTTGGCTGAGTTTATTCTGAGCTGAAATGTGAGGACCATGGCCCGGGGCCTTTCTTGCCGAAGGAAGAAAGGGCACCAAAGAAGTGGGGTGCACAGAGTGGTTATGTACCCCCAGAGAGGATGTTTCGCATAGGATTGAAATGTCCCTTTTACAATAGTCGCGAGGCTGCTCTGTTGGCACAGCGATTGATGGAAATAGCAGGTAGGTCTTCTGTCTCAGTGACCACAGCAGGGTGGCAGTCTGTTGTCTCCAGCTGAGTGGTCACAGGTGAGCACTGCAATCAGTTCCTAGCCTAAGGAAAGATGCTTAATCTTTAAGGAAATGCCAACATTGGGAGGGGGAGGGAAGTTGCACCTTTATCTCAAGGGCCTTTGTTCTTGCCATAGGAAATGTATATACAATGCATACTCAATGGCCACAGTCAGGCCCTTTTGGAAAAAACAAAGTCAGGCCGAATTAGGTTTATACCAAATGGCTTTCTCATATACTCCAATATATCCCATTGCTTGCCATTTTTATTTGTCAGAAAGAAGGATTGAGGTCAAGGGAGGAATTTGGCAGCAGAGTGTCAGAAAGCAAGTAGAAAAGTACAATGAGAAGCACCTGGAAATATGCCATATATGGAAGGATTTTATTAGGCGAGGTGGACGTCTTTCCATAAACAATGAAGATTTGTCGGGATTCAACATGAGCAATCATTGAGTTAGATTTTTGGTTTTCTATTTCCATATTTTTCTCAAAATTGACTTCAAGCTCTTCTGTTTATTTGGGACAAAAAGAAACCGTGTGAGTTATCATAGTCCAGATTACAATAACTTTTTAGCTGTGGCCACTTCATTTGCTATGAATTTTTTTTAAAGTGAAAACAGCAAAAAAAAAAAGCATTTTAGTTACATTCATTAAAATTACAGTTTTCCTTTTAGTGTATACATTTTGAAACACTGAAGCATATTTCGGATTTTAATATTGTACTAAGTTCCTGAATTTGTATTGTGCCCCCACCTCCCCGTTGCAGGGGGAATGTCAGAGGAGGCCTACTGGGAGATCAGGACTTTGGCCAGGAAACTGTGACTGGAGGCCCCGTGGAGACCCAGAACTCTCACCCTCACCCAGCAGGAATGAGCATCCCTACTTCTTTTATGTCAGAGGAGATTGAGCGCAGAACCTGGCTTCTCCTATCTGGCAGTAACGGGGTGTGTCTCCCTTCCCCTGCTGGGTGGTTTCAGAGGAAGCCAGTTAAAATGAAAGATTAAGCTGGACATGTCAAAACCCTCCTTTCAAATGATAGAACTACTACGTAGGAAATCAGCAAGAACATAGAAGACCCAACACCGTCAACCAACAGGATCTACTCATTTCTAGAACACAAAGCAACAAAAGTAGAAAACACATTCTTTTCAAGTACTCGCAGAACATGTGTCAAGAAAGACTGTGCTGGACCATAAGTCAAAACTAAGCAAATTCAGGATTGAAATCCTACAGAGTGGGCTTACCTGT
This sequence comes from Equus przewalskii, assembly GCF_037783145.1. Lineage (NCBI taxonomy): Eukaryota > Metazoa > Chordata > Mammalia > Perissodactyla > Equidae > Equus > Equus przewalskii. Next base: position 76,668,156 of record NC_091846.1, read on the forward strand.
CACAATGGAATCAAACTAGAAATCAGTATGAGACAGATGACAGGAAAATCTCCAAATACTCAGAAACTAGACAACGCGCTTCTAAAAAAATCCATGAATCAAAAAGGAAGTCTCAAGGAAATTCAAAAACATATGTTGAACTGAATGAAAATGAAAATACAACATGTCAGATTTGTGACACAGCTAAAACAGCACCGAGAGGAAAATTTCTAGCACAAAATGCATATATTAGGAAAGAGGAAAGTCTGAAATGATAATCTAAGCTTCTACCTCAAGAACCTAGAAAACGGAGAGCAGAATAAACCCAAAACCAGCAAACAGAAGGCAATAACCAAGAGCAGAAAAAAATAGAGAAAATCAATGAAACAAAAAAACTGGTTCTTTTAAAATAACCATAAAAATGACAAACCTCTAGTAAGAATGACAAAGAAAAAAGAGAAAAGACACAAATTGCTAATATCAGGAAAAAAACAGGGAATATCACTACAGACCCTGCAGAAAACAAAAAGATCAAAGAGAATACTACAGATAGAGATTTGACAACTTAGATGAAATAGATCAATTCTTCAAAAAATACAAACTACCTCAATTCACCCAACATGAAATAGATCATTTGAATAGACCTGCAACCATCAAGGAGATGAATTTGTAATTTAAGTCTCCCCAAAAGAAAAGTTCCAGTCGCTGATGGTTTCCCTGGAGAATTCTACCAAATACTTAAAGGAAAATTAACACTGACTTTACAAAATCTTTTCTGAAAATAGAAGAGAGAACACTTCCCAATTCATTTTATGAAGCTAGTATACCCTTATACCAAAACCAGACAGGGTTAGTTCATACACACACAAGAAAGAAAACCAAAGATCAATATCCCTCATAAATATGGATGCAAAAATACTTTTAAGTATTAGAAAATAAAAGTTCACAATATGTAAAAAGAGTCATACACTGTGAATAATTCAGTTTTTTTCTGGGGTTGCAAAGTTGTTTCAATATTTGAAAATCAATCAAGGTAATCCACCATAAAGAAGGAAAAAAATCACATAATCATATCAATTGATGCAGAAAAAGCATTTGATAAAATTCAATATCCATTCATGATAAAAACGCTCAGAAAAAATAAGAATAGAAGGACATCCTTAATTTGATAAAGAGCATCTGCAAATATCTTACCGTTCACATTATATTTAATAATGAAAGACTGGATGTTTTGCTCATAAGATTAGAAACAAGGTAAGGATGTGTGCACTCACCACTGTTATTAAAGATCATGCTAGAAGTTCTAGCAAGTGCAATAAGGCAAAAAATGAAATAAAAGGCAGACGTATTGGGAAGGAAGAAATAAATCTGTCCTTATTGGTAGATGGCCTGATTGTCTGTGTGTAAAATCCCAAGGATCTACCAAAAAAGTGAAAAAGAAAAGAAAAAAACTCAAAGAACTTATAAGCATGGTCGCAAAATACAGCACAAACACAATAACCAATTATATTTCTGTGTGCTAGCAGTGGGCACTGAAATTAAAAATACAATAACATTTCCAGTTGTTCATAAAAGTGCAAATAGGTATAAATCTAACAAAAACATTTCCAGTTGTTCATAAAAGTGCAAATAGGTATAAATCTAACAAAACTTGTAAAGAATCTGTATGCTGAAAACCACAGAATGCTGATGAAAGAAATCAAATATCTAAATAAAGGAAGACATATGTCGTGTTCATGGATTAGAAGGCGACACAGGGAATAGTCAATTTACTGATAATCAACAGAGTAATAGTCATTTCTCCCCAAATTGCTACACAGGTTTAATGTAATTCCTATCAAAATCACAGCAGAATTTTGTTTAGATATAGAGATAGAGACAATATTATTCTAAAATTTATATGGAAAGGTGAAGAAATTAGAAAACTTAAAACAGTTTTTATAAAGAAGAATAATGTGATGGGGCTGGCCCCGTGGCCGAGTGGTTAAGTTTGCGCACTCCGCTGCAGGCGGCCCAGTGTTTCGTGAGTTCGAATCCTGGGCACGGACATGGCACTGCTCATCAAACCACTCTGAGGCGGCGTCCCACATGCCACAACTAGAAGGACCCACAACGAAGAATATACAACTATGTACCGGGCGGCTTTGGGGAGAAAAAGGAAAAAAATAAAATCTTTAAAAAAAAAAAAAAAAGAAGAAGAATGTGGGAGGAATTAGCCTACTTAATTTAAAGTCTTATTATGAAGCTTCAGTAATCAAGACAGAGTGGAGGGATAGACACATAGATCAATGGGACAGGTTATAAAATGCAGAAACAGACTCACACTCATGTGTTCAACCGATTTGGGGGAGGTGAAGGTGTCCATAAATTGGCAAGATGTGGGATCCGCACGGTCATGTGAATGTCCTGCATCTTCACTGCGTTAACGTCAGCATCCAGGTTGCGATGGTTTTGCAGGATGTTACTATTGCAGGGGACTGGGTAAAGGGTCCACAGGACCTCTCTTAAACTTTCTAAAACTTTGAGAAATATTTAGAGGTGATAGGAGCAGGTTATATATGGACGTAATAAATGGGCGTGAGTGGGTATCATTTATTTAGATTTTCAAATTGCCTTTAGAAGGCCAGTATCAAACTTCATTGGATTGAGGAAATTATCATAGTTAAAAGACCAAATTTGGAATCAGGCTATATTTTATCTTTATAGCAAAAGAATGAAAAACCTTCGTTTATATGAGTGTGTATTTGTGTGTATATATGTCTACACACATGCGTGTGTGTGTTGTGTGTATTTCTCAGATCTGTCCACTGAATGCTCCTATAAACATTGACTAACCCATTTATAATGTGTTACGGTGTACCTCTAGGGTCCAGATGGTGGTCTCTGATTTTAATTTTTTCACTAAAATATGCAAGAACTCTTTGAGGAAATACTTGATTCCAGATTTGGGATCAGGGGAAAAGACATCTGGAAACAGATGTTGACATTCCACTAATGCCAGTTTTCTGTAACACATCCCCAGTCGTTTGCATTATTATATTAATTGTGATAAAATAGCTGAGTTATTTGGGGTAGTCTTTCATACTTGTATGGAGCTGTCAGCTCGGATTCTGTCAATACTGCAATCATCCACGTCTTATGAGTAGGATCAGAAGTGCTTAAAGTTGGAGGGCCCTTGCAGAATGTTATTTAATACATGAAGATGGACTCAAAGAGCTAGAGTAGTTTGCCCATTATCACAAAAATACATAAGCTCACCTGCTTTATGATTCAGTAATTTTATACAAACTGCTTTTTTTCTTTTTACTTGTTTTTTGTGAGGAAGATTGGCCCTGAGCTAACATGTGTGCCAATCTTCCTCTATTTTATGTGGGATGCTGCCACAGCGTGGCTTGAGGGGAGATGCTGGGTCTGCACCTGGGATCCGAACCTGCAAACCCCAGGCCACCGAAGTGGAGCACGTGAACTTAACCACTATGCCACCAGGCCTGCTCCTATACAAAATAATTTTTGCTAAACCCTATGCTTCCTACAAGCATCAAATTGCCCTTGTCAGATGTTTGCGCTTGTGTGTGTGTGAAATATCCTTTTCTAGGTAACCTGACCAGTTGGAGTCTCCAACTAGGATGTTTTGAGCTTTAGCTTTAACTGGAGACCTTCAGCTTTTTCTCTGGGTATCTAAGTGCAACCAGGGTGCCAATCATGAGAACTTTCCAAAGCACATGTTTTTGTGATAATAAGAGACTCATCAGCATGATCTTAAATTAAAAAGGATAGCACTTGGGGGCCGGCCCTATGGCATAGCAGTTAAGCTCGCTTGCTCTGCTTTGGCGGCCCAGGGTTTGCCAGTTTGGATCCTGGGCACAGACCTACACACTGTTAATCAAGCCATGCTGTGGTGGCATCCCATATGGAAGAGCTAGAATGCCTTACAACTAAGATATACAACTATATGCTGGAGCTTTGGGAGGAAAAAAAAGAGGAAGATTGGCAAAAGTTGTTAGCCCAGGGCCAATCTTCCTCACCAAAAAATATACCTTAAAAAAAAAAAAAGGACGGCACAATGTTATGCTATATGTGGTCACAATATAACGAAACCTTTCTATTCATTTCACCAAATATATATTGAACGTGCCCAATAGACAAGGCATTTGCTACAGGGAGACAGAGCTGAACAATACATAGTCACTGCCCTCAAGGTATGGTAAGAATTTTGCTGCAAGGGTTAGGAAGGCCATCGCAAAACAAGGCCATACCAGGAGCAAAGACAGACAAGGAAGGAATGTATTGAGAGAAAAGCAGGTAGTCATCAGATTCCCATGCAAAGAGTGGGCCAGAACTGTAGATTGGAGCCATACAGAGGAGGCCCCTGCATGGCATTATCAGCTCGGGGACACGAAACGACCTGGCAAAGTCCATGTAAATCCAGAGTGGCTTAGAAAAATGTGTCCTGACTTCTCTTCCATGGTTTCCCTGGGCACTGCTGTCCCTTTGCAGAGAAGACAAACCTCTAGATAAAGGTTTCTCAACTCCCAAACTACGGACATTTGGGGCTGGAGAATTTTTCGTGGTGGAGCTGTCTGTCCAGTGTACTGTATAATGTTTAGTAGCATCTCTGTGCACCCACTCCCCAGTTGGGACAAACACAAATGTCTCCAGACACCGGCAAGTGTCCCCTGGGGGTTCCCATCAACCCTGGTTGAGAACCACTATTCTAGAGTATATAAAATGGTTCATATTTAACAATGGATAACATGTAACAGAATATATCACTCTGTCCTGGCAAGGTGGATGATTGGGAATTGATCTGGGGGTATCTGAAAGTTGTTTTGTTTTTTGGCACTGCCTCTTAGCTCAACCAGTCTTCGGATCCAAATTCATGGAAAATCTGAGAATCTGCAGGATGTCTTGGGACTACTGTGCCATTTAGGTTCTTATGACAGCAAAGAATAAAAACTCAGGGGGCTTTATTGTAAGGATGGACATGGTCAGGCCCTGGAACTTGGAAGTCATTTAGGATCAAGGCTCATTAGGGGTCATGTGGCCTTTTCCTAGGCTCCTCTCACTGGCCACACAGCCTCTTTCTTATGGATTCTTTCTCAGTCTGTCTAGTCCCTCCTTGCTGCCGATGGGACAATCCTGTCTGGGCTGTCTAGTTAAAATTCCCGAAGGAGTGGAGGTGATTATTGCCTTTGTTGATCTAACCGCCCATACTCCTCATGAGTGATGCAGCGTGAAGAGGTGTCATTGGTCGGCTCCCTCCCTAGCTCAGTCCTGGTCCACCCAGGACAAAGGACAGGCTATGATACCCAACCGTGGTGCTGTCCCGGAGACATTTCCACAAGGAGCAGAAGCAGCTGTTGAGGCAGATAAGCCTATGGCCGACCTGACTTCTCAGGACCACAGAGGGAGTTCACACTTAGCTGAGACTGAGAGAGGCAGTAAGACTTATCTGTCTTCAAAGATCAGGTCTCCTAGGCCAGACTGGAATACCAGTAAAATCGGGCAAGAAAGTCGTCTGAAGGTATTTGTCAGTAACCCGCGGGGAAGAAAACTGTCCTTTGAATAATCCAGAATTAATTGTTTCACATGTATTCTTCATTTTAAAGACTTCAGATAAACTGTTTAAATGATCCAAAAGGACCCTTTTAATAGAGACCATTGAATTCCTCAAACGGAAATCACATTCCTTCAAGGTGTCAGGGTCTTTGCACTTGGGTTAGTGAGTTTTCTGAGCAGGTAAGAGACCTGGAGAATAAAGGGGGCTACATGAGTCTGAGTCCTACCATTTTCTCTTAAACTCGTGCTCAGAGGAGGGCTTCGCACGTTAGAACAGGAGAGGGGGCCCTTGTTTAGGGCGCCAAATGAAAGTGCACAGACAGCGCTTTGAACTTGCGTCCATGTGAACTCGAAGCCCTGAAAACACTTCTTTTATGAATAATTGAAAACTCCCGCTGAGTCAAGTTATCCTGTAAAGGAAATTCGTTTTGTGGTCATGTTTAATCATTCATTAGTAATTGTGCTGTTTTCTTTTATTGCAGGTAACGTATGAAATTGCTAGAGCAATTGAAAAAAATAAGGACTCCCTTTCACAGAATCTTCTGTTTGTAATGAAAAGTAAGTTTTTCCCTCTCGCGGTTAAAATGTCTCACGTTCCTTATTTTTCTCTCTCTGAACATTGTCATATAAAATATGCTACTAGCTAAGGGATAATTGAAATATCTTTTGCCTCCTAATGCCCAGAATAATAAGGAATGGATCTTGCCACCCTGTGCATTGGTTACAATTTAATTTGGAGTCTAGTAGAAAGCATAATTTAACTAAGCTTTTAGCAGATAGAAATATAAAACACCTTAACCACTCTAGTGATATGAATATAAAAAAGCTCTTTTGTGAAGACTAGTGAAGATGAATATGGCTTCCAAA